>NW_027513433.1:0-194983 GCF_048772815.1 Callospermophilus lateralis
CCAGTTGGGAGTTGTCCATTGTAGGTCTCATCAGAAGGACGGCTCTCTTATCACTGAGAGCAATGCCAAAGCTGACCAGGCAGCACGAATGGCTACCACCACTTCCAGTTATTGCCCCCCCTGGGGGACATATAATGGCCACTTTAGACATCTCATCTGAAGCCACTACTTCTTCCAGTAAGAACAAGGATCTTTTCAAGTTTCTTTATACTCTATTCCATTCCAATTCTCAGTCCTTGACCCTCTTTTTACAGAGCTTCTTCTCCCTCACCCCCTCTGACAAAGCCATGCTACAGAATATAGCCTCTAATTGTCAGATCTGTCAGCGAACCAACCCTCATACTTTTTTAAGGCCCAAACCTTTCCCTTCCCACCAAGCCCGGCGACACATTCCCACTGCTGACTGGCAGGTACACTTCACCAACATGCCCAAAATATGGCACACTAAATACCTCCTTGTCTTTGTGGACACTTTCTCTGGTTGGGTTCAGGCATTTCCCATTTCCAATAAAAAGGCTTCCATTGTAGCTTCAATCTTTCTGACAGTCATCATCCCCAGGTTTGGAATGCCCACTTTCCTACAATCTGACAATGGCCCTGAGTTTATTTCTAGGATCACACAAAAGGTCTCTCAAGCCCTCTACTTCAAGTGGCATTTTCAGTGTCCATATCACCTTCAGGCTTCAGGGAAAGTGGAAAGGGTAAATCGTACTCTAAAGGAAGTCCTTACCAAATTGACAATGGAATTAAACTTAGACTGGGTCAAACTTCTTTCCTTGGATTTGTTTCGAATCAGAGCTCTCCCTAAAAACAATCTTTACTGTCTCCCTTTGAGATAATGTATGGAAGACCTCTTATACCCCCTGGGTTGGTCATTTCACAAGGACCTCTCACCCGAGATTTGTCTTTGCCTCTCTTGTTTTATCTTCGCTCGGAACTCTGGAAATATCAGGACTGGCTTCTTCTGGACCCAGTCTCCGCTCCAAACACTCCTCCCTTAACAGCTGGGAGTCTAGTCTATTATAATACCCCAGAGGACAACGGGCCTCTTGCCCCAAAATGGGAAGGCCCCTATCCTGTCATTCTCTGTACCCCCCAACTCCACCTAACTCTCCTTATCAGACAACTGTCTCACCCCTTGGATTCACATATCTAGGTTGAAGCCATATCACCAAGAGGCCCCACCTGATGACGACAGGACCACTCCAGAGAAACTCCAAGAATCACCTCCTGAACCTCCCTTTTACTCCTGCTCTCCACACCCATCTCACCCATTTAAGTTGCGGCTAACACGGTCTTCCCCGCAGAACAATTCCTCTTAAAGAAGGCACAATGAGCTCTCCCAACACCCTAGTCTTCTCTAACTGCTTGTTTTTGTGCTCTGCTTTTTTTCTGTGCTCTGTCGGGACTGGTATTTACCCTCCTCTGCTACCATGTATTTTTTCACTCTTCGGGAATGATACTCAGAACATGGCATGCAGAATGTCCACACAGTGGATGCAACTGCTTGCTTCATTCACAACTGCACATCTATTTTCCTAAAATTGTCACCTTCAAGGACCTTCGTCCCTGGTAGCTGGAACTGGCCTTTCATTTGCTTCCTTTTTCATCAAACCAAAGACTATTGTCATTGGTGGCCTGAGATATATAATGGGTGCCCCTATAAGTCATGCAGGTTCCATGATGAACGTGGTAGCTATTCTTACCACTCACTTGGTTACCATGAAGGGTGGACTTCTAGTTACCTAAAGTGGCATAAAGGCTCTTCATCCGATAACAATGGATGGTATACTTTAGATATACCTGACCCCAAGGCCAAACGTTGGGACTATGTTGAGTTTGCTGTCTATGCTCGGACAACCTCAGCCAGACCCACAATGTGGATGACTGTTGGCCGCACCCTGATTACGCCACCTAAGGCAACCATCCAGGTAGTCGAACACATTAAGGAGTCAGAATCAAAACTTCGAGATCTTATCCATAGCTCATTCAAAGAGGATTCAGAGCCTTCAACCCCCTCAGGTCCCCCTCCCACATGGCTCAATTTGCTACACCAAACTCTTTGATTATTAAACTCCACCCCTCTTTCTGTGCCTACTTCTCAGTTCTTTCTCTGTGCTTCACTTAGTCGTCCACTTCTAGCAGCGGTCCCATTAGCGGCAGGAAATATTTCAGCAAAAACCTACAATTTCTCTAAGAAAGGAAAACCCCTACATGTGACACGTATCCCACTATGGGAAAGTTATTCCACCAATACTTTATTTCCTTTCATCTGTTTCCACCTGACAATAATGAATTCTTTACCCATTTGTTCCTTGAGCTTTAGCACCCCATCGAGCCCTGATTTATGAAACCTGGACATTTTCTCTGGTGTAACGGGTCTATAAGTACCTCAACGATCAATGTCTCTGGCACCTGTTTCTTGGTTATGGTAGTTCCTCAGCTGTCTTTGTATACTCCCATCGAATTCCGACAGGTGGCCCTACCTTCCTGCACCCTTAGGGCAGTCTTTCTGCCGGTTCTGGTAGGCCTCACATTAACAACCTCAGTGGCGAGTCTCAAACTCTCTGGTGAAGCTATAGGTCATGCTCTATGGGCATCCAATGACCTGCAACAAAAACTTCAGGAAGCACTTGATACCACTGCTCAGTTTCTGGGCTCCTTGCAGTGGTGGTTACTTCATTGGCACAACTGGCTTTACAGAACCGAAGGGCAATTGATCTTCTCATTGCAGAAAAAGGGGGAACATGCCTGTTCCTCAGAGAGGAATGTTGCAATTATGTTAATGAATCTGGGTTAATAGAAAAAAATGTTGTTAAATTGCAGGAATTATCGACCCAATTGCTCAAACCTACCTCCTCCAATCCCATAACGGGGTTCTTCCAATCCTTTCTTGCCATGTACTTACTACTAATCTTGGGGCCCCTTATTGGGATGCTCCTTTTTTGTGCTCTCTTGCCCTGCATAATGAAGTGCCTTCAAACTCAAATGCAAAAGAATTTCTAATCAAACATTCAACCAGCTTTTGCTTAGGCACTAGCAGCCTCTGATGACCGATGAACCCCCAACATCTCCAAGAGAACAGTTCACTCAGTGCTGAAGCTCACTACCAGGCACGATGGAATGCAACGGACATCAGACGGTGAGAGACAACGAGCTAGGAGAACCTTTTAATCTGCCATCCTGGATTTATGAGTCTTGATGACCTTCTAAGTTTCCTCATGGCCCTTGGCCTCTTTTCTGTCAGTCCCCCAACATGGTACTTCTGCCAAAAATTGACCTTTGCTTTAATTTTTATCTTAATTCTGTTCTTATTCGCTCTGATCTTCTTCAGGTGCTGGTGACGCCATGTCCAGGCAACGCTTCCAGTATTTCCCAGAGTCTCTGAAACAGGACCAGTGACTGATACCAACAAACTCCTTCATCCAGGACTGGTTCAATGCCATCGACAACTTGTGGCTTCAGGGAACTTTCATAGACTTCACCCCTATGGAAGTAGCTGTCTGTAGCCACTGGGTTTTCTTTCTGGCTGCCATGATATCCCCAGACCTGCCGCCCGAGAATTCCTCCACTTCCCATTCTAGGCCCCACAGCGCCCCCAAACAGCAAGAAGCAGCCTGATCTGACCAACGATGCCACACTTCCTAAGAAAACAAAAAGGGAGGAATGTTGGGAAAAGTATAAACGGCAGCCATTCCCCAGAGTAAAAACCCCAACATGGTGCCTAAGGACTTCTTCTTCCTACCTTCCTCTTTTCTGCAGTGATGCAAAAAGTTCCCGCCCGTGTGAACTCTCCCGTCGGCGCCAATTTCAAATCTCTCTGGCGGGGAACCTTAGCCCCAATGAGAACTAATTCCTTGGCTCCGGAGCTGATATCTGAAAGAACTTGCCAATAAATGGGTGGCCTGCCATTTATCTAAGCCCTACCATCACCCCTTTAGTTCTATATAAGCACACAGCTTTTTGCAATAAAATTGGAATTCTCCTAGCGACGTGTCTTTGTGTGGGGAATTCTTTCACTCATGATCAGCAACAGGATATCCAAAGGTTCTCCAGTGCCACCTGGTCTGGGAATTTCAGAAATTTGATGGTATTTATTTAGCCATTTTTGAAGGATGAAGTTGGAGTTACTGTGGGTTTCAATTCATGCAGGAAACATTATATGGTGAGGAAGCTCATTTCAATGAAATCTCTGGAGAACACTCACAGGCAAGCTTCCCAAAGTGTGGCCAAAAGTTCACATGAAGCCAGGATCACTGAGGTCTACAATGTGAGGTCCATGTGTGTTTAGACTCTCAACTTTGGCTGCCAAGTCTTTAAGAATAAAATCATGTGATATCCTCGCTGAGATTCCCAGTGCCCTGTGGAAAGCCTCCCTGGACCTTGATCTCAGTTTCCAAGGGCGATTCTGATGTGTGGCCTTCTAAAATCCCAACACATTTCATGGCAGTACTTCTCTGAGGTCAGTTCCAGAACTCAGTCTCTAAGAGGAATCACACCAGAGTTCAAGCCCAGGTAGGCCCAGTCATCTCTTCCAACCGCCACAAAAATGACCACAATGAAAACCAAAACACACCCACAGGGCCCTCATCTTCTTACATATAGACACTCATCATAACTTCTGGCTGGAGTTTTCCATGAGGGGTGCAGCCCAAGATGGTGTGAAAAATAAGCTCCCTTGCCCCTCATTTGCCTGAAGTCCGGGTGGCCTGGAAACCCTTCTTGTGAACCAGGAGTGATCAAATAGGCCTGCTGTTAATACTGCTCTGCATTTCCAAATTGAGGCCTACTGAATGTCAGGTATAGATTCTTTATATGATTGGGAGTCATGAGACAAACCAAAAACCTCTGGGCTAGCCTCCGCAGGGCTTTGAAGAACTCATTTTACCCAAAGGATGCCTATTCTCACTTGATGGGCCTCAGGAACCTTAGAAATGAAGTCAAGAGACTTCATTCACAATAACTGCTCTTTTGGCAATTTTGGTTTTGGATGCACACATGGGATCTGTCTTTGGATTAATCAGGTGCTGAGAATCTAAGCCACAGCCTCACACAGGGCCAAGAGGCTGATTCAGACACATCCTTTTCCAAAGCAATTAAGCAAAGAGCCACAGGTGATGCCCATTCATTTCCATTTGAAAACTGTTTTCTTCAGGGTTCACAAAGGGGTAGCCTGAGGCAAAGACCTTCCTGACATTCAGGGCAACAGAACAATAGGTAAGAAAAAGTCCAAAGCAGGGTTTCTCCACTGAGACTTTCCTGGTCACACTGATATCTGAGTTTTCAAAGATGTTCGCTATTCCCTTCAGCTCTCCAGTACATGGACATGTCACAGAGCTTGGAGGTGGTACATATTTTGGACAAAAACCATGAGTCAATTCTGGAGAGTGGCGAGAATTCAGGAAGAAAACAGGAACTTAGGAAGTTAGCAGGTGTTGCCCATTTAAAAGGCAAGCGGCAGTCCATTCATAAATTGGGCAGGATGAATGCTGGGAAGCTTTCTACTATACAGGACACATCAATTGTTGCATTCTCTTTTCTAATGTCTACAACTACGGACACAGTAGCATACACAGACATAGAAACACTCGCCTTGTCAAACGTCTTACTAGAAGAAGTCCACTACAAATCAAAGAAAAAACGCCTTTCCTACCTATTCTCAGATCATGAGACAAAACCACAAAATCACACCCACACCCACGAAGGCACATCCTTCCCCCATTAAACTCTGTGACTATCCAGAGTGTCCACAGTATGTTCCCCCGAAATGGCCTGTCTTGTCTCAGATCTGCTCTTCTTTCCCAACTCTGTGAAGTTTTCAGGAGCCAGTGGTCAACCACTACCTGCTTTCTCAGGAAAGGCCCCTATTCAGAGCTCTCCTGGTATTTGGCCATCCTCATATCTTAAGGTACCAAGAAAGACTAACACTCTCCTTTGTAAATCCAAACAAGTTAAACCCCTGGGACTGAGACTTGACTGGCTCCGGGTGCCTGGCATCCTGGATTCCAAGTTCAGAGAGTTCCATCACCAAGGAAGTGAGGTAGGTCAATGCTTCAGAAACTGAATGAGGTCACTGCCTTGGCAACCACTTTGTCCTAACAGTTGCTTTCAAGAGTCCCATTACATGGAGGCTGCCCCTACTTCCTGTGACATTTTCACATGTTAGAATGGTATATAAACAGTTGGCACCCGGGAACAGCTCTCCTCCTAGGACTGGTTTGGACCATCTTCTCCACATTAAGAAGAGAGAGGCTGATGCATACACATCCCTTCATGCTGACCAGGTTGTTTTCCATAGAAGATGACTTTTCTCTCTCAAGTTTTCATAGCTGCCTACATCTTCTCAAGGCATCCTTTCTGCATGGACCTTTGACGTTCTCAACAGGTGGAAGATCGCCTACATTCATGTATTGTAAGACCAACTGTGTCCCTGCTCTTCTGTAAAGTTAGATTGAGGGAACAGTGTATGGTTAGGGTTAATAACATGTTCAATTTGGGTTAGGAATCTTTCTGCATGATGAATAATGGTATTGGGAAACTATAATATTTACAAGAATATATAGGTGAAATATAAGTATAAAAACAGAAATCCAGGGAAGATATGAAGCCCAGAAGGGCATTGCAACCTTAATTGGTATGCTTAGCTTTGAATTATGTTCTGCACAAATGTCTCAGATAAATCGATGTACAATGGCATAGGACCTTGTACCTTTGATGATTGAATGTCAAAGAGAACATCCACTCAAAATGGGATAGTAGGAAGAATTAGGAAGATGGTCGGTAGGTTTAGAAAGAAGAGTGAGTATAGGATTTAGACCAAAACTTCTTAAGCAATAGGGTTTCGGTTAGAGAGTGAATGTAAATGTCAGCACACATGAAGTGTCAGTCACAATGATGAACAGGGGAAATATGTAGGATAGCAGATATAAATAGAGACATTACTAAATCAGGTAAAGTATAAAATGAGTGATACGATTAGACATTTTCAACAGGCATGAGGTTGAATATATAATCTTAGGAAGAAACAAATATGTAGTCGCCAATAGGATTGATATTTGAGAGCATTAGGCAACCTGGACATGGAAGTTTTTAGTAATCCATGCTCAGTTTCCATTTAGGCTTTGGTACAATCTTAAGGGTGACTTTTTTTTTTGTCTAGAATATTACTGTGATAAAATGTATATGTAGATCTGGTGACATGAGTATTTCTTCCACCATTTCTTTTAGGAATATTTTGAAGATGTATAAATTAGTATCTAAGTTAAAATAGGTGTACCCCTTGTCTATGAATAGAGAGATAATGCATTAATAGACCATACAGTTAATAAATAATATAACTGCTTCCACTTTAAATAATGGATTGAATTGATAACTGAAAATATATAAGAAATCATATTTTGATATAGAATCATTGATAACAACTAGTTATACGTCTAATTCTAATATTAGGGTTATGGCTTTTCATGAAGAATGTGTGAGTTTTGCTTCAAAATGATTATGAAAATCAAAAATAATGTGTTTGGAAAGAAGTCTCATGAAAAGACCAGTCAAGAAACATGGAGGAATACCTGTTTTCTGAAGCAGGAAGTGATTGAAAGTGAAATAAATGCCTATAAATTTGTGAACTTGTGAATGAAATATATATATACTGTAATGTGCATAAACTTAAGAAATAGTAATGTACCAGTGTTGAATTAAAACGCACTCCAAAACACATATCATGTCCCATAAGAATCTACTTGCATTGATGTTAAACTGGGTCAGTTACTGTAGAAATATTAGGAGTTATATGCAGGATTCACTGAAGTTAGTTTTCAGTACTAGGAAACAAATATGTATTTCAGGTGAATGAATATTTCTGAGTATAATCTTGTAAAAAGTTGATTATAAATCCACATACATGAACAGAAGTTATTCACTCCAAACCCAACAAACCGCCATTCCTACCTATTCTCAGAACATGAGACAAAACCGCAAACTCACACCCACACCCTCAAAGTCACCTACTTCCTGCAACTAGGTCTATGACAATCTGGAGTGTACTCTGACTGGTGGGCCACACTATGTTCCCCTGAAATCACCTGTTCTGTCTCAGAACTGATATCCTTGTCCAACTCTGTGAAGTTGTTAAGAGTCAGCGGTGAGCCACTACCTGCTTTCTCAGGAAAGACCCCTCTTCAGAGATTTTCTCAGATTTGGCCATCCTCACATCAGTAGGTACCAAGAAAGAGTGCATCTGTCCATGGTAAATCCAAACAAGTGAGACCACTGGGACTGGGACTGGGACTGGGACTGGCTCTGGGTGCGTGGCTTCCTGGATCCCATGTTCAGAGAGTTCCATCAACAAGGAAGTGTGGTGAGGTCACTTCCTTCAGAAACTGAATGAGGCCACTACCTTGGCAACCACTTTGTCCTAATAGTTGCTTCCAATGGTCCCATGAGATGGAGGCTGCCCCTACTTCCTGTGACACTTTCACAAGTTAGAATGCAATATCAACTATAGGCACCTGGGAACAGCTCTCCCCACAGGCCTGGTTTTGTCCATCTTCTCTACATTAAGAAAAGAGGGGCTTATTCAGACACTACTCTTTATCCTGACCAGGTTTTTGCCATGAAAGATGACTTTTGCTCACTCAGGTCCTTCATATCTGCCTACATCTTCTTGGGGGATCATTTATTCATGGACCTTTGAGGTTCTCAGCTGGAGGAAGACCACCTACATTCCTGTATTTTAAGACCAACTCTGTCCCTGCTCTTCTGTAAAGTTAGATTGAGGGAATTGTGTATGGTTAGGGTTAATAACAATTTTGATTTGGGTAAAGAGTCATTCTGCTGGATGAATTATAATATTGGTAACCTTTAAGATTTATAAGAATATAGAGGTGAAATATATCTATGAAAACAGAAATCTAAGTAAGATTTGAAGCCCAGAAAGGCATTGGGCCCTTGATTGGGATACTTTACTTTGAATTACATTCTACTAAGATATCTCAGATAAATCTATATACAATGGCATAGGACCTTGTACCTTGGACGATTGAATGTTGAAGAGAACATCTAGTCAAAAAGGGATAGTAGGTAGGAATAGGAAGATAGTTGGAAGTTTTAGGAAGAAGAGTGTGTATAGGATTTGGAATAAAAGTTCTTTAACAATAGGGTTTTGTTTAGAGAGTGAATGTCAATGTCAGCACATGTGAAGTGTCAGTAACAATGGTGAACTTAGAAAAATATGTAGGAAAGCAGATATCATTAGAGAGATTAGGAAATCATAAAGTCTATCATAGGACTAGATATTTTCAACAGGGTTGAGTTTGAATATATAATCTTAGGAAGCAACAAATATGTAGTCACCAATATGATTAACATTTGAGAGCATTAGGGAACCTGGACATGGATGTTTTTAGTAATCCATGTTCACTTTCCATTTAGGCTTTGGTACCATCACATTGTGTCTTTTGCATTTTTTGTCCAGAATATTTCTGTGATAAAATGTATATGTAGATCATATATTTCATATTTTGAATAGTTTGGAGAGTGTGTGTATATATATATATATATAACCACAGAGACATTAACAATTAGCAATATATATTCCAATCGAAATTCATCATGAAATATATATCATCCACTGATGAAAAAATATTTATTTTACTGAACATAGATTTATGTATAATCTTGATCTCTTAGGAAGCTCACACATAGGGTGAATTTTCACTTCCAACAGTGTTTCTGGGGAGTGATCTCTTCTCACAACTTGTATTTGCCAAGTCAGCAACCTCACAAATATGTACGTGTTATACCAGGTAGGATTCTATATTTGCATATAAAAATACATGTGCTGAAGAGGCTACAGAGAAAGGGAGACAGAAATTCACATATTTGTTAACTTTAAAACACATGGAGAACTATTTCAATTAAAAATTTACTAGATTTTTTACAGCTGCCTTTTATCCTGCAAAGGCAAGTCCAACTATACACCATGCCTCTTCTGAAATTTTGAATTTCTATTCTGTTTTGTTGTTTTCCTTATCATTTTAGAATTAGTAGTCCTAGTCTAGTAGGATATGGATTAGTGTCAGGGATGTAGTATTTCGAATGGAAAATAGGAAAAAGAATCCAATGTGTATGCAAATATGTGCTACAAAACAATCTTCCCACTCTCATCCAGAATAATGCCTTGACATTACTTTTGCCCCAAATAACACACAAATAGAGGAGAAGAGTAAAAAAATCTGTTAATATATATATATGGAATGGAAAATGCTCAGGGTTTCACAACATTGGATGTGGTAGAATAGTTTCCAAAAGTAAGGGACAGGGTAAACATTCCACAAACATGGAGCTCTTTCGGCCTAAAGACTGCTTGAGGAACTGCCTCTGAGGTTTGGCACTTGAAATATATATTGTTCTCAGGAGCTTTAGATTCTTTTCTAATGAGACCATCAAAGCTGCGTCTGCATCTATGTGACCTGGAGGACATGGTTTCTTCTTTTCCAATGAACATGAGGCAGCAGTGCTGAATTCGCTCTTTGTTGGTAAAATGTGGCCACTGTGGGCTAAATGTCTCCCCGTGTGGACAGTGAAGCCATTTTTTCGTCCTCCACTTTTCGTGGTTTTTCTTCCTGCTGCACTGGGAATTTCATATTTGCTTCACAAAATACAAGGAGTTCAACTGGCACACAGTGCTGGAGGGGGTTCTGTCACGTGTGTTGGGTCAGGGTCTGCAGGGGAATGCATCAACCAGGCTAATATCCCACAGAGCTTGCCCCCTTATATATAGCAACATGATTCTGAACATTGCCCTGAAATCTCTCCATATAACAAGATGCATTTACAAATAAGCTTCTGTTGGCTACACCATGTCAGTCACAAGCCATTTGGAAGCTAATGGAAGATCCACATGGCCCCACAACAGGTGTATTATCACACACCTGCACACCCACTGTTCTAGGCCCACTAATCAGTAGGCTCCAACTTACTGGCAAATCTGTTCTACACCATTTTCATGAAACCCAGTAAATCAAGGCACTGTCTGGTACACTCATGATCAGCAACAGGACATCCAAAGGTTCTCCAGTGCCACCTGGTCTTGGGAATTTCAAAAATTTCATGGAATTTATCTAGCCGTTTTTCAAGGAAGATGTTGAAGGCACTGTGGGTTACAATTCATTCAGGAACCATTAAATGGTGGGGAAGCTCATTTCAATGAAAACTCTGGAGATCTCTCACAGGCAAGGCTTTCCAAAAAGTGGCCAATAGGTCACATGAAGCCAGGCCTATTGCAGTCTACAATGTGAGGTCCATGTGTGTTTTGACTGTCAACTATGGCTGCCACGTCTTTCAAAATAAAATCATGTGATATTCTGGCTGAGATTCCCAGTGCTCTGTGGAAAGCCACCCTGTTCCTAGATCTCAGTTTTCTTTCCAAGGGCGACTCTCATGCGTTGCCTCCTAAAATCCTAATACAATTAATGGCAATATTTTTCTGATGTCAGTTCCAGAACTCAGTCTGTAAGGGGAATCACACCAGAGTTCAAGCCTGGTTTGGTCCATCTTCTATACATTAAGAAGAGAAATGTTGATTCAGACACATCCCTTCATCTGACCAAGTTGTTTGCCATGGAATATGACTTTTGCTTTCACAGGTCCTTCATAGCTGCCTATATCTTCTCCAGGGATCATTTCTTTGTTGACCTTTGAGGTTCTCAGCAGGTGGAGGATCCTCTAAATTCCTGTATTGTAAGACCAACTCTGTCCCTGCTCTTTCGTAAAGTTAGATTGAGGGAACAGTGTATGGTTAGGGTTAATATCATGTTCCATTTGGGTTAGGAATCATTCTACGGGATGAATTATGGTATTGGGAACCTGAAATATTCATAGGAATATAAGTGTAATATAAGTATGAAAACAGAAATCTAGGTAAAATTTGAAGCCCAGAAGGTCTTTGGGCCCTTGACTGGGATACTTAGCTTTGAATTATATTCTGCACAGATGTCTCAGATTAATCAATATACAATGGTAGCGTTCCTTGTACCTTGGATGATTGAATGTCAAAGAGAACATCCACTCAAAAAGGGATAGTCGGTAGGATTAGGAATTAGTCGGAAGAGTGAATATAGGATTTGGTCCAAAAAATCTTTAGCAATAGGGTTTTGGGTACAGAGTGAGTGTAAATGTGAGCACATGTGAAGAGTCAGTCACAATGATGAACTGGGGAAAATATGAAGGAAAGCAGATAATAATAGAGACATTAGGAAATCAGGCAAAGTATAAACTGAGTGATAGGATTAGACATTTTCAACTGGCTTGATGTTGAAAATATAATCTTAGGAAGAAACAAATATGTAGTCACCAATTGGGTTGACATTTGAGAGCATTAGGCAACCTGGACATGGATGTTTTTCGTGATCCATGCTCACTTTCCATTTAGGCTTTGGTACAAACTTAAGTGTGATCTTTGTAATTGTGTCCAGAATATTACTTTGATAAAATGTATATGTACATCAGGTGATATGAGTATTTCTTCCACCATTTCTGGGAGCAATATTTTGAAGATGTATAAATAAGTATTGGGGGTACAAAAAGGTGTACCCTGTGTCTATGAATATAGACATAATGCATGAATAGACCATACAGTGAACAAATAATATAACTTTTTCCAACTTTAAATAATGGATTGAATTGATATCTGAAAATATTCAGAAAATCTATATTGATGTACAATCCTTCATTCCAACCAGTTATACATCTAATGGTATTATTAGGGTTATGGTTGATCATGACGTGTGTGTGAGTTTTGCTTCAAAGGTGATTATGGAAATAGAAAATAATGCATTTGGAATGAAGTCTCATGAAAAGACTGTGAATCAGGCGGTATAGCGATACCAGACTTCAAACTATACAACAGAGCAATAGTAACAAAATCAGCCTGGTACTGTACCAAAACAGGCGGGCGGACAAATGGTACAGAATAAAGGACACGGAAACCAATCCACTAAACTACAACTATCTTATATTTGATAAAGGGGCTGAAAGCACACAATGGAGAAATGATAGCAGCCTCAACAAATGTTGCTGGGAAACCTGGAAATCCATATGCAACAAAATGAAACTGAATCCCTTTCTCTTGCCATGAAAAAAAGTTAACTCAAAATAGATCAAGGAGCTTGATATCAAATCAGAGACACAGTGTCTGACACAAGAAAAAGTTGGCTATGATCTACATACTGTGGGGTCGGGCTTCAAATTTCTTAATATGACACCCATAGCACAAGAGTTAATAACTAGATTCAACAAATGGGACTTACTCAAACTAAAAAGTTTTTTCTCAGCAAAAGAAACAATAAGAGAAGTAAATAGGTAGCCTACATCTTGGGAACAAATCTTTACTCCTCACACTTCAGATCGAGCCCTAATATTCAGAGTATACAAAGAACTCAACAAATTAGACAATTAGGTAACAAATAACCCAATCAACAAATGGGCCAAGGACCTGAACAGACACTTCTCAGAGGAGGACATACAATCAATCAACATGTACATGAATAAATGCTCACCATCTCTAGCAGTCAGAGAAATGCAAATCAAAACCACCCTAAGATATCATTTGCTCCAGTAAGATTGGCAGCCATTATGAAGTCAAACAACAACAACTGCTGGTGAGGATGTGAGGAAAAGGGTCCGCTTGTACATTGCTGGTGGGAGTGAAAATTGGTGCAGCAAATTTGGAAAGCAGTATGGAGATTTCTTAGAAAGCTGGGAATGGAACCACCGTTTGACCCAGGTGTTAACCTTCTCGGTCTATTCCCTAAAGACCTAAAAAGAGCATGCTACAGGGACACGGCTACATCGATGTTCATAGCAACACAATTCACAATAGCAAGACTGTGGAACCAGCCTCGATGCCCTTCAATAGACGAATAGATAAAAAAAATGTGGCTTTTATACAAAATGGAGTATTACTCTTCATTAAAAAATGACAAAATCATTGAATTTGCAGGGAAATGGATGGCATTAGAGCAGGTTATGCTAAGTGAAGCTACCCAGTCCCTGAAAAACAAATGCCAAATGTCTTCTTTGATATAAGGAGAGTAACTAATAACAGAGTAGGGGCAAAGAGCCTGAGAAGATTAACACTAAACAGGGATGAGAGGTGGGAGGGAAAGGAAGAGAGAAGGGAAATTGCATGGAAATGGAAGGAGACCCTCAGGGTTATACAAAATTGCATACAAGAAGAAGTGAGGGGAAAGAGGAAAAAAAACAAGGGAGAGAAATGAATAACAGTAGACAGGGTAGAGAGAGAAGAGGGGAGGGGAGGGAAGAAGAGGGGGATAGCAGAGGAGAGGAAAGGCTGCAGAATACAACAGACACTAGTATGGCAATATGTAAATCAATGGATGGGTAACTGATGTTTTTCTGCAATCTGTATGCGGGGTAAAAATGGGAGTTTATAACCCACTTGAATCAAAGTGTGAAATATGATATATCAAAAACTATGTAATATTTTGAACAACAAACAATAAAAATTTAAAAAAAAAGAAACCTGGAGGAATACATGTGTTCTGAAGCAGAAAGTAATTGAAAGTGAAACAAATGTCTATAAATTTGTGAACTTGTGAATAAATATATACCTTATGATGTGCATAAACTGAAGAAATAGTAATGTACTAGTGTTGCATAAAAATGAACGTCAAAATACACAACTTGTCACATAGGAATCTACTTGCATTAATGTTAAACTTGGTCAGATACTGTAGAAATATTAAGATTTGTGTGCACCATTCACTACAGTTATTTTTCAGTACTAGGAAACAAATATGTATTTCAGGTGGATGAATATTTCTGAGAATAATCTTGTGAAAAGTTTATTATAAATCCACATGAATGAATGTAGGGAGTGTATAATAAGGCATATATATTTCATATTTTGAAAAATCTGGAGAGTGTGTGTATATATATATATATATATATATATATATATATATATTTATATATATATATATACACACACTCACACACAAAACACACACAGGAATATTAAAAAGTAGCAATACATATGCCAATCGAAATTCATCATGAAATATATATCTTTCACAGATACAAAACTATTTATTTTACTGAACTTGTATTTATGTATAATGTTGTTCAACCAGGAAGCAAACCCATAGATTGAATTTTCTGTTAAAACAGTGTTTAGGAGGAGTGATCTCTTTTTACGATTTGTATCTGCAAAGTCAGCCACCTCATAAGAATGCATGTGTGATACCATGTAGGATTCTATATGTGAACCTAAAAAATACATGTGCTGAATAGGCTTCAGAGAAAGGGAGACAGGAATTCACATATTCGTTAACTTTAAAAACACATGGAGAACTATTTCAATTAAAAATTGACTAGATTTATAACACCAACACTTTATCAGGCAAAAGGCAAGTCCAACTATACACCATGCCTACTCTGAACTGCTTCTATTTCTATTCTCTTTGGGTTGTTTTTCTCCATCATATTAGGATTAGTAGTCAGAGTCTAGTCTGGTTTTGGTTAGTGTCATGGATTCAGTATTTTGAATGGAAAATTAGATAATGAATCCAATGTGTATGCAAATATGTGCTGCACAAAAATTTTTCCACTCTCATCCAGCACAATACCTTGAAATTATCTTTGCCCCAAGTAAGACACAATTAGAGGAGAAGAGTTAGAAAATCTGTGAATACATATCTGTACTGGAAAATGCTCAGGAGTTCACAACCTTGGAGGTGGTAGAGTAGTTTCCAAAAGTAAGGGACACGGGTTGATAGACCCAACCTGATTTTTATTAAAATTGGGAGCCATCTTGCCAGAAAGCCATAAAAAGTTAATTTTGGCTTTACTATAAATAACTGCAAATTCTGAACCTGCTTGGAATGCCTGCCCGTGCCTTGAATTCACCCATGCTTGACTCTCTGACCAGATAGCAGCCCTCGCTGAAACTTTAGTGACACATCATAAATTTTGCCTTCCCTGGCCAGACAACGACCCTCTCTGAGGCTCTATTTGTCCTCATAATTTCTGATATTGGGGCCACCAAAAAATAAATAAATAAATAAATGAACTACCATTTGTGTGATGCTTGTCAAAGTTCTGTTATCTGTAACCCCCATTTTGTGTAACTTTCTGGGCTATATAGCTGGGCTGTAGGAAAGGCGGGGTTGCTGTCTTGTTCCTGCTGTTTTGGGATGGAGAGGCAGCCCAGCCGGTTGACATAATAAGCTTGCCTCAATTTGATTTTAGTTGGAGTCAGTGTTCTTTTTTTGTGTCCTCATCTAACCTTTTTGAGTTCCCCAGCAAGATGACCCTGCCGACCAGATCACAAGACCATACTGCTGGAAATTCTGAATCTGGCCTTCCCTCCAGGGCTCCGGGATGGAGAGCCACTCTAGGGGGTGCACATCTTGAGCTGTTCCAAGGTCATGGAGTGAGTGTTCGGTCCCAGGAGCACTGCGGTGAACCACTGCACTAAAACTATTAGCAATCACCTGGTGGAGGAGGCCTCAATAATTAAGTGGCACCTTTATAACATCTGATATCCGTTTAAGGGAGATCTGTTCTGATGACATAGAGGTGTCCTGGGGAGGCTCACATATACTCGTTTTCAGTACAGTAATGAGAATTGTTCTGTCCTCTGTTCTGTTCTGTAGGGAATTCATCTGGAATGGTAGAGATGTGATGACTGGCATGTACGTGGTCCTACTTTGGAGCTTTAGCAAGACGTTGCATTGCTCCTATGTTTTTCTGTTTCAAGTTCGGGTTTCTGTATTTTGTGTTTTGTTCTGTGTTCTATATGTTTTTCTTGTTTGTTTTGTGTGTTTTGTTCTGTGATTTCTGTGGTAAAAACATAAGTATATTGGACGTGAAAATGGGTAACAAAGAAAGTAAGCCTGATATTCCTTCGGACTCTGTTTTAAGGAACTGCGATGAACTTTACCCCCCTTTGTTAAGCAGGATGAGAGAAGCTCCTAGCTGGCTGCCTGGAGTACACCCACTGCAGAGGGAAATGCCTGCTGGGAATCTAAGAACTGAGTATCTCCCAGGTTAACAAGTGAAACTCCATTAAAACACCTTGTCCCTCCAGATCAAGAGAGTCAAAACCTCTGGGCAGGGTCCCCTGTGTTTCTTCTTTATTACCAAAGCAATAAACCTCCCTTTTTCTTTTTCTAAAAACCTTGTCCTCATTATTAAATTGGCATTAATTGGCTTCAAGGTCAGGAGCCGAACTTTAAGTTACAAATTTTGATAAATCCCCCCCCCCCATCCCGGAACATTTTTAGAGCTGACTACTGAAATGTTACTAGATGGAACATGCTTGGGGTGGAACCGAACCAGAGGAGATAATCCTGTAAGTAAAAGGAGGGACTGAGGGACTCCCAGCAGCTGCTGAAGCCCTGTTGCTTCAGGGAATTCCCTCCTTCCTTCCCTGCACTGTAAGGATTATGCCACCTCTATCTTGTTAAAAAAGAAAAAAAGAAAAAGGGGACACTAAATGCATTAAAGTCACCATGGAGACCCTTGATTGTACATTTCAGGTTGCCCCTCTGTTAAAACATCTGCCCCCCCCCTTGTGGACATCTGTGGTGTCACTGGTGTAGGAGATTTTTTTCTTATCTGCTCAGGTTTAAAGGATTCTGTCTGACAGCCATAGTCTGGACCTTCTTTCTGTCTGTCTTGTGTCTTTGTTTCTGGCCCTTTAAGACATGTGCAATAATGTGTTGATATTATAAATTGCTTCTTGGGAATGATATTAGCTGAATGTGTGTCTAAATGATGATGTTTTCTTGTAACAATCTCGTATCTGAATGGGTTTTTGAAGCATTGCAAAATCTTGCAGTTAAAAGTTGGGTTTAGGTAATGGTTTAGTTTATGATTTCAGATAATTCATGCCAGAGAACTTAAATACTTAGGATGGAAAACTAAAGAACTCTACTTCCATGTTGGCAAGTAACTTCTCAATCATTCAGTCTTTTTTTTCACCAATTTTGAATTGGGTATCCTGGGAAAATGTCACTGTGTGTTCGAGAGCATTAATCTGGACAAGGATTGTAAATCATAGTATGATATGTGTTGACAAAACAAGATGTAAAAATATAAAATTTTGTGAATTGTATCTTAAACTTGTACCATAATTTTCAACATCCTAACCTGACAATAATGGTTAAAATGCCTTAGACCTGAGGTGTCTGCTCAGAAAAGCAGTTTTTTCCTGCTCCTTCCAGACCTCAGCCATGACTTATTTTGAAAGGCAAATGAAAGAAGCCTGCAAGCTTAGTAGGAGACTGATCTGAGGCCTAAGAGAAAAAAAGGTAAATTGTATGGTATTTACTAATTACTGGCCAGTCATTTTTTTAGGACTCTTATTTTTTTCCTTAGATACTTTATTTTTTTTTTGAGCTCATGATTTTGATCATACAGACCTAGGTTAATGTTTTTCTGATCAGTACTATCTTTGACCAACTGTGAACTTTTTGAAACATTGCAATGGAGATTTCACCTGCGAAAAGCTACAAGGCCTTTAATATTATTATGTGTGCTCAATTTTGTTATGTGTTGTATGTCTGTATATACATATGTCCGTATATTTTATATATGATACACAAATTAATATATATAAGGAGCACTCATTAAAAAAAGCACTCATAAAAACAAATTTTAAAAAGTGGATCTATAGATCTTCAATTCACGTGATTTAAATGATTCAATTAAATTTGATAAACAGATAAAAATAAATGTCTTTAAATTTAAGCTTTCAAGTTTTTCTAGGTATTCAAAAATCTAATAAAATATTAATATCTACAAAATGTCTAATATGCCTTGGTTCTAGGACTTTTCCTTCAACATAAAAATGGTTTACACTCTTCAATACATGTGTCTAATATTTTGATAAATAAGTAAAGTAAATTTGATATGGGATTACTCATTCACGAGTACTTTTGTTAGATATCTGATTGACTTACTAACGTCTGTATAAGTTTGACTAAATTCTGTAGAAGATTGTAAAAATCAATCATGTGTTAAAGAGACAAAAATTTCTTAAAACATAAGTTTACCCATAACATTGTGTTTATTAAGATTTATTTTTTCTTGTGCAAGCAACCATAGAAATTAAACAACTGATTAAATTAGAACTGTTATTTTAGAGCACTGTACTGCCATTTCTTTAAAAGCTAAACTTGGTTAATGTAGAAACATCAATGTAATTGTGATGCTACTAATGTGCTCATATCTTACAGGTATACACGTCTGTAAGGTAAAAATTTTAAAAGAGCATTATATCAAGCTGGTGTTCTGAAGTTTTATGGGGATTTATTCACCTGTTATCAATAAGATATGTAAAGTTTAATCTTAGTTTTTACATTGGGGAACAATTTAAATGTACTTTATGTTAATGAGAGGCTAATCTATGTAAAGGTTAAAAACATTCAGCATTTGTTTAATTCATATTTTAAAGTGATATTATATGGTGTTAGCTAATGTTCATGTGACCTCAAATAATTTATGTAAACTTTTTAAAATAATATTTAAAAAATAAAGATCAGCTTTAGAACTAAAACACTTAAGATTTATAAAGAGCCCTGCCTTACCTGAGATAAGGCTGTGTGTCCCATCTTATTTCATCTGAGAATGAATACAAAAGCAGTAGGTCAGATTTTATTTCTTTAAAGTTATGTTAAAAGTTCTTCTTTAATGTCAAGATTCCTAGGATCTCAAACAGGGGATATAATGTATGACTCAGCCAAAAAATTCAGGGTAGCTATTAAACGAACTAAGTATTTTTACTGTTGTTAAAAAATTTTATTTTGTAATTTTCTTATATGTGATCTAAAGATTCCCTGTTAGTGTTTTAAAGAAGTGTTGCTTTAAGAACAAAACATGGGTTAATTTCAGAGAGTAAGTTATCACCTACAAGACAGACAGAATAATACAGATCCCAATTAATAAAAAGATAAATAATTATAAAGTTATAGACATTAAAGCCTGGTGCTCTTAATATCAGGCTGTTACAATTTATTTGATGGTTGTTTAAGATTAGGATTTTAAATTAAAATTAATTGAAAAGGGCCAAGGAAACCAATATTTGGCTCTTGCCCTCTGAGTCAGTCTGAATCCAGGGAACAGGGGACTTCTCTAAAGAGTTTTGCAACTCTGGGCCATATAAACTCCCCATCAGGGAGATTAATGAGACCACTGGAGAACAGAAAGCCAATCAGTGCATTTGCTATGAAGAGAAGAGTCATCAGAGAAGAAAGAAATCCCTGATGCTTCCGAGGGAAGCCACATGGTCAAACAAGACCTGGACCCACCTAGCGCAAATGGCTCTAGCAGAACTGAGAAAGTGCTCTCAAGTTTACCCAGTTTATGACTCCCATAAATGCTCACCTGACTGTTAACAATAGATAGAAACAAAAGTCAGTTTGAATGCTTCATCTTAAACACTTAGCAAAGACAGTGAAAACCAAAATACAGGCATTCCTGAGCATTTTGAATAATATTAATAATAATAATAATAATAACAATAATAATAATAATATTATTTTAAGGTACACACTTTATGTTAGCCTCCCAAAATAAGTAAGACTGGAGGCTACAAAGAAGGATTCTCTGACAGGAATGCCTGATACTTATTAAAAGAGACTATCAAGAAGAGCTGCCAGAGGCAGAAATTTTCAGTTTAAGGCCTAAAGATATTCCTAACCTACACAGGTAAGCTTGGTGTTTGCTAGTACGATTATCCAGTCCTGAGTATCAAAATTAAAGGTTTCTCTATTAGACACAGAGGTCATACTGGTAAAAGGATTTTGTAAGATCAGATGACACTAAATTATTAAACTATATCTTATGGGGAGGGACAACTCTAATACTAAAAGTTAAATATTAAATTGACAGTCTTGATAACTGGGGATATTAAAGACTGGTCAGGGAACTTCTATACAGTGACATGTTCCAGCTGCTGCAACATTTATTCAGTACTCATGGTTTTTGTTTCTCTCATATAATAACCAATCCCCAGATGACTTTACAACCTGTGCTTCCCCAACCAGACTTCAAACCGAACTGACTTCTAAAAGGCAACTCATGTCCCTCAACTACTTCTAAAAGGCAACTCATGTCTCTCACACCATGCCTACTCACGTCATCCTCTCTCAGCTCAGAAGAAGCCAAAATGGGTGACGCCTCTCTTCTTACAACAATGGAGCCAAATATAAATAGACTATCAATATAAGTAATTAATTAAGTCATGTAAAATCAGGGAGACTGGTTTTGGGTGAGTTCTAAAAATTTGGAGACTTTTACCTGAGGGATTAAAATTTCCTCAGTGCTCTACCCCTAATCTATCAAAGATGTGAAAGGGACACAGAGAAAAGGGGGGAATGATAGACCCACCCTGATCTTTTATTAAAATTGGGAGCCATCTTGCCACAAAGCCATGAAAAGATAATTTTGGCTTTACCATAAATTACTGAAAATTCTGAACCTGCTTGGAATGCCTGCCAGTGCTTTGAACTGAGCCATGTCTGGCTCTCCGACCTGATAGCAGCCCTCTCTGAAACTTTAGTGACATATCATAAATATTTGCCTTCCCTGGCCAGACAACAACCCTCTCTGAGGCTCTAATGGTCCTCAAAAATTCTGATGTAGGGACAGCAAAAAAAAATATAAACTACCATTAGTGTGATGCTTGTCAGAGTTCTGTTATCTGTAATGCCCATTTTGTGTAAATTTCTGGTCCATGAAGCTGGGCTGTAGGAAAGCTGGAGTTGCTGTCTTGTTCCCGCCATTTTGGGAGGGAGAGGCAGCATGGCCAGTGGAAATAATAAGCTTAATTTAATTTAATTTTTATTGGTGTCAGTGGTCTTTTCTTGTGTCCAGATCTAACAGGAAAACACTCCCAAAACATGGAGCTCTGCCGGCCTAAAGACTTCTTGAGACACTTCCTCTGAGGTTGGGCACTTGAAATATATGTTGTTGTAAGGACCTTTAGCTTCCTTTCTAGTGGGACCACCAAAGCTGGGTCTGCATCTATGTGACCTGGACGACATGGTTTCTTATATTCTAATGCAAATGAGGCAGCAGTGCTGAATTTTCTCTTTGTAAGTAAACTGGGGCCACTGGGTCCTAAGTGTCTCCCCGTGTGGACTGTGAAGACATTTTGTCATCCTCCACTTTTAGTGGTGTTTCTTGCTGCTGCACTGTGACTTTGGTATTTGCTTCACGAAATACAATGAGCTCAACTGGGACCCAGTGCTGGAGGGAGTTCTGTCACTTGTGGTGGGTCAGAGTCTGCAGGAGAATGCACCAACCAGGCTTCTATCCCACAGAGCTTGCCCCCTTGTCCATAGCAATCTGACTCTGAAATTTGCCTTGAAACCTCTCCATATAAATAGATGCCTTTACATAGAAGGGCCTGCTGGCTGCACCATGTCACTCACAAGCCATTTGGAAGGCAATGGCAAATCCTCATGGCCACACCACAGATGGATTATCACACATCTGCCCACCACTGCAATAGGCCCACTACTCTGCAGGCTCCAACTTACTGGCATCTTTGTTCTACACCATTTTCATGAAACCCAGACAATCTAGGCATTCTATGGTACACTCATGATCAGCAACAAGACATCCAAAGGCTCTCCAGTGCCACCTGGTTAAGGGAATTTCAAAAATTTCATGGTATTTAACTAGCAATTTTTCATGGATGAAGTTGGAGGCACTGTGGGTTTCAGTTAATTCAGGAACCATAAAATGGTGAAGAAGGTCATTTCAATGAAAGCTGTGGAGTACTCTCACAGGCAAGTCTTCCCATAGAGTGGCCAAAAGCTCATATGCATCCAGGACCATTAAGGTCTACAATGTGACGTCCATGGGTGTTTTGAATCTCAACTATGGATGCCTAATCTTTCAGAAAAAAATCATGTGATATCCTGGCTGAGATTCTCAGGCTCTGTGGAAAACCAACCTGGTCCTTGATCTCAGTTTCCAAGGGCGAATCCCATGCGTCGCCTCCTAAAATCCGAACACAATTCATGGCAATATTTCTCTGAGATCAGTTCCAGAACTCAGACTCTAAAGGAATGACACCAGAGTTCAAGCCCAGGTAGAACAAGTCATCACTTCCAACCGCCACACAAATCACCACAATTAAAACCAAAACACTCCCACAAAGCCCTCATCTTTTTCCATATAGACACTCATCATAACCTGTGGCTGGAGTTTTCCATGAGGGACTCATCCCATGACAGTGTACAAAGTAACCTTCCTAACCCCTCATTTGCCTAAAGTCAGGGTTGCCTGGAAACCCTTCCTGAGAACCAGGAGTGACCATAGGCATGACGTAAATACTGCTCTGCTTCTCCAATTTGAGGCCTACTGACTGTCTGCTTTAGATTTTATATCTGAATTGGAGTCATGAAAAAACCCAAGCACCTAAAGAATAGCCACTGCAGACTTTTGAAGAACTCATTTGACACAAGGAATCCCTATTCTAACTAGATGGATGTCAGGAACCTTATTGAGGAAGGCGAGACACTTCATCCACAAAGACTGCTTTTTGGGCCATTTTGGTTTTGGAAGCACACATGGAATCTTTCTTTAGATCCATCAGGTGCTGAGAATATAAGCCACAGCCTCACACATGGCCAAGAGGCTGATTCACAAAAATCCCTTTCCAAAGCAATTAAGCAAAGAGCTACAGGTGATGCCCATTAATTTCCTTTTGAAAACTGTTTTCTTCAGGCGTCCCAAAGTGGTGGCCTGAGGCAAAGACCTTCCTGACATTCAGGGCAACAGAACAATAGGTAAGCAAATGGCCCAAAGCAGGGTTTCTCCACTTAGACTTTTTTGGTCACACTGATATCTGAGTTTTCTGATATTCCCCCAATCCCTTAAGCTATCCAGTACATGGCCATATCACAGAGCTTGGAGATGGTACATATATTGGACACAAAACCATGAGCCTATTCTGGAGAGTGGCCCAAATTCAGGAAGAAAACAGGAACTTAAGAAGATAGTAGGTGTTACCCATCCATAAGGCAAGCCAAAGTCCATTCATTAATTGGGCAGGATGAATGCTGTGAAGCTTTCTACTAGACAGGACACATCCATTGATGCATTCTCTTCTCTAATGTCTACAACCACGAACACAGTGGGACATACAGACATAGAAACACTCATCTTTTCAAACGACTTACTAGAAACAGTCCCCTCCAAACCAAACAAACCGCCTTTCCTCCCTATTCTCGGAACATGAGACAAAACCATAAACTCCCACCCACACCCACAAAGTCATGTCTTTCCCCCAAGTAGGTCTGTTACTATCCGAAGTATCCTCTGACTGGTGGGCCTTAGTATGTTTTCCGAAAATGGCCTGTCCTGTCTCAGATCTGGTCTCCTTGGTCAACTCTGTGAAGTTGTCAGGTGCCAGTGGTGAGCCACTACCTGCTTTCTGAGGAAAGGGCCCTCTTCAGAGCTCTTCTGGCGTTTGGTCATCCTCACATCAGTAGGTATCAAGAAAGAATGACACTGTCCTTGGTAAACCCAAACAACTGTGCCTACTGGAACTGGGACTTGGACTGGCTCTGAGTGCCTGGCTTACTGGACCCCAAGTTTAGAGAGTTCTTTTCCCAAGGAAGTGAGGTAGGTCACTTCCTTCAGGAACTGAATGAGGTCACTGCCTTGCCAACCACTTTGTCCTAACAGTTGCTTCCATAGGTCCCATGAGATGGAGGCTGCCCCTACTTCCTGTGACACTTTCACAAGCCCAAATAGTGTATCCACCCTACTCACCTGGGAATAGCTCTCCACACTGGCCTGGTTTGTTCCATCCTCTCTACATTAAGATCAGAGAGGCTGATTCAGACACAACCCTTCATCCTGCCCAGGTTGTTTGCCATGGAAGATGACTTTTGCTCTCTTAGGTCCTTCATAGCTGCCTACATCTTCTCCAGGGATAATTTCTGCATGGACTTTTGAGGTTTCCAGCAGGTGGAAGATTCCCTACATTCCTGTATTGTAAGACCAACTCTGTCCCTGCTCTTCTGTAAAGTTATATTGAGTGAACAGTGTATGGTTAGGGTTAATAACAAGTTTGATTTATGTTAGTAATCATTCTGCAGGATGAATAATGGTATTGGGAACCTGCCTTGTTAATAAGAATATAGAGGTAAAATATAAGTATGAAAACAGAAATCTAGGTAAAATTTGAAGCCCAGAAGTGCATTTGGCCCTTGATTGGGATACTTAGCTTTGAATTATGTTCTGCACAGGTGTCTCAGATAATTTAACATACAGCGTCATAGGACCTTGTATCTTGGATGATTGAATGTCGAAGAGAACATCCAGTCAAAAAGTGATAGTCAGTAGGATTAGGAAGATAATCGGTAGGTTTAGAAGGAAGAGTTAGTATAGGATTGATACCAAAAGTTTTTTAGCAATAGGGTTTCGGGTAGAGAGTGAATGTATATGTCAGCCCATGTGAAGAGTCAATCACAATGATGAAATGGGATAAATATGTAGGAAAGCAGAAATCAATAGAGACATTAGGAATTCAGCCAAAGTATAAAGTGAGTGATAGAATTAGATATTTTGAACAGGGTTGAGGTTGAATAGAAAATCTTAGGAAGAAAGGAATATGTAGTCACCAATACGATTGATATTTGAGAGCATTAGGCAACCTGGATATGGATGTTTTTAGTAATCCATGCTCACTTTCCTTTTAGGCTTTGGTGAAAGGTGAATAAAATATGTACTTGTCACTTCCTATTTTTCTGTATGCTTAACAAAACACTGTTGAAATCTTGAGAACTGTTTGCCAATCCTGTTCCCAGAATGTGTTGTCCCCAACTGCCAAACTGCAGAATGTACTCTCTCACCCATTTGCTCGCAAACCCACCAGTCGCCCGGACCCATCAATTAACTTCCCTCCCTGTCCTCTCCATGGAAAAAATATAAGCTCTGCTTAAGCTGTTTCAGGGCTCTCTGCTCTATCCAAGTGAGGTCTGAGCCCCAGCATGCTGGACTCCCAATTAACCCTTTACTATTGCATGAGACAGTCTCTTGGTGGTCTCTTCCTCCAATGCTTGCCAGAACTTCACATCTGAAACCCCCAGCAAGATCCATCAGCGGTGTACGAAAGACTCCCAACGAGCTCCTATCAGGATAAGTAAGGTACCTCTTTCGTGTTTCAGGTTTCAGGTTAGGGCTTTGCAAAATGGCTATTGGTGATGAGCGTGAGTTCTCTCAGATGCTGGCTGACAGACGTGTCACAGAGCCACAGGCCACATTCCTGGGGGATGCCCCAGAGGATTCGGAAAATAGAGGAACAATAGTATCCTCGACTCAGTGATTTTTTTGTTTCGGATTCGGTTTTGCCAGCACATAAGGTTTTGCTGGCTAATCAGTCCTGGTCTCAGCATTGGACGTCCATTGCCTGTCTTTATTGTCTTGTCTTGTCTGTGTTGTGTGTCATTGATTTCACTGTTTGTATATCTTTCATTATGGGACAGAGCACTTCAATGCCTCTGTCCCTGACTCTTGTTCAGTGGACCAAAGTCCACTTAAGGGCTCAGAATCTTTCTATTTCAGTAAAACGCCGGAACTGGCAGACTCTCCGTGCCTCAAAATGACCCACCTTTGGAGTCGGATGGCCCCTGAAGGAACTTTCTACTCCCCACTAATTCAAAAAGTCAGAAATATTGTCTTTCAACTGGGGCCACATAGCCATCCAGATCAACAGCCATATATCTTTACTTTGCAGGACCTCTGCAAATCTCCTCCTCCATTTGTGAAGCCTTTCCTTGTCCCTTCCCCCGCTCCTCCACCTTCCCCCATGATTCTATCTCTCAAACCCTCTGCTCCTCCTCCTCCACCCTTTGTTCTTCCTGAGTCTCAAGACTCAACTAGACTCTCCGCACCCTCCTTATCCCCTACCCTCTTCCCCCAACACCCAACACCCTCTAAGTGATTCCCTTGCTGCTGACTCAGCCTCTCCGCCATTGGAGGAAGCTAGGCCGGCCCAGCGCCCTCCAGATTACTACCCGGCAGCACACAAAGCCACTCCTTCCCTGGACAAAGCTGGCCCTGGTAAAAGAACTCAAAGAACTTGCCAGCGTTGTCACTCCTGCCTACTTGGGATGACTGCCAACAACTCCTACAGACTCTCTTCATGACAGAGGAACGAGAGAAAAACCTCCTGGAAGCTAAAAAAAAAATCCTCGGATAAGATGGGTGACCGAAACGTCTTCCCACATAATCAAAGCCGGCTTCCCATTGAACCAACCCAACTGGGACACCAACACGTTTGAAGGTAGGGAGCATCTGTCCACTTATTGCCGGGCTCTAATAGCGGGTCTCGAAGCAGCCGCTAAGGTGACCAACTAATTGGGCCAAGGTTGGAGAGATTATTCAAGGGCCTGATAAATCTCCCTCTATGTTTCTAGAGAGAATTATGGAGGCATATAGGAGATATACTCCTTTCGATCCTCAGGCAGAGGATCAAAAGCCATATGTCATGATGGCCTTTATTGGGCAAGCTGCCCTGGATATTAAAAGAAAGTTACAATGTGTAGATGGATTACAAGATATGACTTTGAGAGATTTAGTCAGAGAAGCCTAAAAAGTAAACTATAAGAGATAAACTGAGGAAGAGAAGGAACCAAGGAGGAAGAAAGAAAGGGAGTAAAGAGAGGATGCGAGAAGCAAAAGATAGACTAATGCATTGACTAAGGTCCTGGTCACAACAAAAAATAGGACAGAAATTAAGAAACAGGGATACAGGAAGGGATACCTGGGCCCACGCCAAAAGCCATCCCTGGCCTCAGATCAATGTGCCTACTCAAAAGAAAAAGGACACTGGGCCAAAAAGAGCCCTAGAAAGAGACAGCCACACCAGCCAGACATTCTGACTCTGGAGGATGACTAAGAAATTCGGGGCTCAGATCCTCTTCCCGAGCTCAGGGTAACTTTTGAAGTGGAGGGGACCCCAGTACACTTTGAAGTGGATACAGGGGCAGTATACTCAGCCCTTAAAGCCCCATTGGGCCCTCCATCAAATGAAAGGTCTCTATTTCAAGGCGCTAATGGCAGTAAATATCGGGCATAGACAACTAAGAGGATCATGGACCTGGGGAAAGGAAAAATCCATCACTCCTTCCTAGTAATCCCAAGATGCCCGGCCCCATTAATGGGCCGAGATCTGCTCACCAAGCTTTGGGCCAGAATAACTTTTAACCCTGAAGGCCCCCAAGTGAAAATTATAAATCCTTCAGTAAAAACTCCTATAGTCACAGCTTTAACTGTCAGTAGAAGATGAACATCAACTCTTCACACCCCACAAGACTGATCA
This sequence comes from Callospermophilus lateralis, assembly GCF_048772815.1. Classification (NCBI taxonomy): domain Eukaryota; kingdom Metazoa; phylum Chordata; class Mammalia; order Rodentia; family Sciuridae; genus Callospermophilus; species Callospermophilus lateralis. The sequence continues at coordinate 28,370 of NW_027513433.1, forward strand.
AACAGGCAAGTTACCCCAGAATTGGATAACATATTACCCAGAGGCCTGGACAAAAACTGCTGGCTTAGGCCTGCCCATTAAAAAACCTCCAATAACAGTGGAGTTAAAAACCTCAGCCTCTCCAATGAATGTCAAAAAAATATACTCTGGGCAAAAATATAAAGATGGGATAAGGACCCATATTCAGGAATATCTGGTCTTAGGGGTCCTAAGGCCCTGTTAATCAGCCTGCAACACTCCCCTGCTACCATTAAAAAATGCCAGGAACTGGGGACTATCACCCCGTTAAAGACCTACGAAAGATCAACAACAGAGTGCAGGGCATTCACCCCATGGTACCTAATCTGTGCAATTTGCCTAGCACTCTGAACCCTGAGCAGAAATGGTATACTGTTCTGTACTTAAAAGATGCTTTATTTTGCTTGCCTCTGCATAAAGATAGTCAGTTGCTGTTTGTTTTCGAGTGGGTAGACCCAGAAACCTGAACGTCTGGTCAACTAACTTGGACTAGACTCGAACAGGGGTTCAAAAACTCCCCCACTCTCTTTGATGAAGCTCTCCACAGAGATCTCAACAACTTCAGAACTACACACCCTGCTTCAACATGTGGATGGCCTGCTACTGACAGCCAACACCAAGGAAAACTGTGAATCTGGGACCCAAGCACTATTATCTGAGCTTGCTAAACTGGCGTATAGAGCTTCTGCCAAAAAGGCCCAAATTTGCCAGCATGAAGTAATCTTCCTGTGCTATTCACTTAGGGGCTGTAAAGGATGGCTCACTGAGCAAAGAAAACAAACTGTTGTGCAGATACCACACAGATCTAACAGCAGACAACTCAGAGAGTTTCTTGGGACTGCTGGCTTTTGCAGGTTATGGATACCTGGGTTTGCATCATTAGCTGCTCCTTTATACCCGGTGCTAAAGGGAGATGCCCATTTCCAATGAACCCCTGAGAACCAGGAAGCTTTTGATAACACCTAAGGACTCTGACACTGAACCCTCAACTTCACTGAGCTCAGCCTGCAATTTCAGAAAGCCCTACACTAAGTTAAAAATGTATATCAACTCACTCATCTTGGTTCAAAGAAATTGCAGGCATTCCTGAAGGATCAAGAACAGAGTTTTCCACTAACCAATTCACAGAGAAAGGGAAGAACTGAATGGGTAACAAAAGCCTGTCGGGTCTGTCAATTGGTTAATGCTTACACTTCCAAGCTTCTTGCAGGAAAGCACCTATGAGGAACCAGACCAGGACAATTCTGGGAATTGGGAAGTTGACTTTACTGAAATTAAGCCAGCAATGTATGGACTTAAATATCTCCTAGTTTGTAGATACATTTTCAGGATGGATTGAAGCCTCCCCAACAAAAAAAAAAAAAAAAAAAGAAAAAAGAAAGAAAGAAAAGAAAGAAAAGAAAAGAAAAGAAAAGAAAAAAAAACGGCCCAAATGGTGGTCAAAAAGATCCTGAAAGATATTTTTCCAAGATTCTGCCTGCCTAAGGTAATATGGGTGTGATAATGGACCAGCGTTCATGGCCCAGGTAGGTCAGGGGTTAGCCAGAATTCTAGGGGTTTATTGGAAGTTACATTGTGCTTATAGACCCCAGTGCTCAGGACAGGTAAAAAAAATAAAAAGAACCATTAAAGTGACCTTAACGAAATTAAGCTTAGAAACTGGCATAAAAGATTGGACTATGCTCCTGCCTTCTGCACTGTTTCATGCAAGAAATACTCCCTCTGTTTCTTTGTCTAACCTCACCCCCTATGAAATTCTCTATGGTGCCCCTGCTCCAGTAAGGGACCTAACCCCAACTCTAAGACCTAACGATCCCTTCCACACCCCCTTGCTTGACAGACTTAAAGCTCTTGAAAGAACTCAGCGATACTTGTTGAAACATCTGGCCCCTTCCTACCAACCAGGGTATGATGGGACTCCACATCAATATCAAGTAAGAGACCTCATCTACTAAAGACAACATCAGGTGTCATCCCTGAAACCCCGGTGGAAAGGACCATACCAGGTGCTACTTATAACACCTACAGTGGTAAAGGTAGACGGAATCACTTCCTGGATCAATGCCTCTCATCTCAAGCCTGCGCCATGTCCCCACTCTGGCTGGAAGCTGGAAAAGACTGGTAACGCTTTCAAACTGTGTGTTCGCCATGTGGATAAGGCTATAGACTCTCCCCTTGGCCACCAGTAGTCCTAACCATCATCAGCCCGTTCAGCAGCGATGGCTGATCACAAATCCTACTAGACAACAAGTATGGTCTACCTCGAATACAGCCCCCTGAGGGACCTGGTGGCCATCCCTCCACCCAGACATTTGTCAGCTACCTATAGGTCTTTCATATTGGGATAGCCCTGATGAACAGGAATCCACTAAAATTCCATTAAATCCCTTTCGTACCATAGGTAATGGAAACCAACATTATGGATGTAGGGACACGTGAGCCAGATGCAGTTTGGCTTGCCTAGATTACTATTTTTGCCCGGCGGACTATCAAATCCACAAACAGCCATGGCTGTGTGGGGAAAAGCCGACTTCTTCTGTAAGTCATGGCGATCTGAGCATACAGGGGCTGCCTGCTGGAACCCAAACTCCTCATCAAATTCAGTACACAGCATTGGCCATATTACCAATTAGACAACCAAAATCCATGTCCCCCAGAGGGGTCTCTAGATCCTCAAATTCTGCATGGACTTTTTAACTTCGGCAATTGCTCAAAAGGGTTGAAGGAAATTCCCCTATGTGCAGGCCTTTTTCCTCCTTTGCTCACATCCTGAACTATGCTTCTCTAATAGATCCTCACCCTCAGATTTCTGCTCCAGACTCTCTGCTGTCACTTCTACCTCAGGAATTTGATTTCTCCCCTCCAATTACTAGATCAAAAACCCAAACCTCTACCCTTTCTCAGACCATTCCCCCCTTGCTGAGGTAGCAGGTACTTAGGTACCCCTAAACCCAGACACTCCTCTATTCTTCTGTCAGTGCCCACAATAGGTCCCAACAGGTCTTCTTACCTGCTAACCCAAAGCTCAAACCAGCTGAGAAGAGCCCTCAGACCCCTATCCAAGATGTAATGAAAATTACCTTTAAAGTTGCATTGTCAACACTGAATACAGGTTACTAAGAATTTAAAATCCCTCACAGGCTTTTTGAGATACTCACTCCCATCTTCCCCTCTGCTCTACTTGCTCTACTGCTCAAGTATTTTTTGCTAGCAAAATCCCAAACCCCTTTCCCATTATTCTTTTAATCTCTCCTTCCTGATTCTCAGATCCATGGAGCTGCTCTCACCCCCTGCCTTCCACTCTTCCCCCTCTGTACCAAGACCACAGAAAATTCTTAAGTGACCTTCTCCAGAAGTCTTCACCATGACTGACTTTAGGACTTTCAGCAAAAGAATCCCTATGAAAGAGTTCAATGTAGATAAACTTCCTCTTTTCTTGTTGCCCTGTTCTAGTTGCCACTGGCTGGAAAAATCAGCACTCCTAAGCTAGACACCCCTTACTAGTTTTTTTTTTAATATTTTTTTATTGGTTGTTCAAAATATTACAAAGCTCATGGCATATCATCTTCCATACATTTGATTCAAATGGGTTATCAGCTGCCATTTTTACCCCAAATACAAGTTGCAGAATCACATCGGTTACACATCCACATTTTTCATAATACCATATTAATGACTGTTGTATTCTGCTACCTTTCCTATCCCCTACTGTCCCCCCTCCCCTTCCCTCTCCTCTTTCCTCTCTACCCCATCTACTGTTATTTAATTCTCTCCCTTTTTTTCCCTTTCCCCTCACAAACTCTTATATGTAGTTTTATGTAACACTGAGGGTCTCCTTCCATTTCCATACAGTTTCCCTTCTCTTACTAGTTTTTCACAAAATATGTGAACAAGGCCTCTGGCCTTGAGCTGGAGCTTCACAGAGATTTCTACATTTCTAAGATAAAGAAGTTACCAACTGGGCTCCATTTTAACAGCTGGCAGGGAGAAAAAAAAGAGAAGACAAAAGCTCTCCCCCTCCCAGGTGTCCTTAAATAGTTAACTTGCCAAAATAGAAGAAATAAAACAGAAACAAAAACTGCTTTTTGTGAACTTCTGCAGACTGTGATCTTCTGAGCCCATTCCCTTACATGTTGGCTACAAAATTCTGAAACAACCGAAACTTGGGGTTCAGAGGATTAATTGATTACAACAGAAGCAATGCTCTCTACATCCTTTTGCAACCAAATAGGACTGCTTCCCTAGCATCGGTGCTATCTTAGGTGCCTTTCCTTGTCTGTTCCTACAACAGTATAATTCTATATACTTAATTATTGTTTATGTGTTCATAAAATGGTCAACAGATGTGATTAGTTATGTAATGGTGCAGATGTTTCCCAGAGTGCTCTATCATGACACAGGTTCATTTAAAGTTCAAATAGGGGGGCATAAAACCCGGTTCCGCTGGGAACCTCTATCCCTCACTTTAGCCATCCTATTTGGAATAAAAGTTGCTGCAGGTGTGGGCACAGGAACCACTGCCCTAGTCCATGGGACACAACAAATGACTCAATGAGAAGCAGCAATAGACCAAAGCTTAAAGATATTAAAAACCTCAATCCCAGCTTTACAGGAATCTTTAACCTCTCTCTCCAAAGTAGTTTCACAGAACAGGCGACTGTTGGACCTCCTCTTCATGAGAGAGGGGGCCTTTGTGCTGCAATGAGGGAAGAATGTTTTTTATTTATGCCGACAATACTGGAGTTGTAAAAGAATCTATGAGTAAATTAAGAAAACGCCTTGAAGAGCGTCAACGAGAGACAGAGGCCCAAAAAGCGTGGTTTGAGTCTTGGTTCACACAGTCCCTGGGGTTAACTACGCTTTTATCTGCCTTGGCCAGTCCATTAATAATCCTCATATTATTGTAGGGCCCTGTTTGCTCAACCGTGTAGTTTCCTTTCTCCAAGCTCAAATTGGACAAGTTAAACTTATGGTAATCAGACAACAATATACCTCACTAGCAGACATAAAATGTGACACCCCCCAATGATCACTTTTTTGATTAAAAGTAACCAGAACAAGAAGTGGGAAATGAAAGGTTTATTAAATAGGTACTTGTCACTTCCTGTTTTTCTGTATCCTTAACAAAACACTGTTGAAATCTTGAGAACTGTTTGCTAATCTTGTTCCCAGAATGTGTTGCCCCCAACTGCCAAACTGCAGAATGTACTCCCTCACACATTTGCAAGCAAACCGCCCACTCACCCTGACCCATCAATAACCTTCACACCCTGCCTTCTCCAAAGAAAGTACATAAGCTCTGCTTAAGCTGTTCTCAGGGCTCTCTGCTAAATTCAAGTGAGCTCTGAGCTGCAGCATGGTGGACCCCCAATACACACTTTGCTGTTGCATGAGACAGTCTCTTGGTGGTCTCTTCCTAAAATGCTCACTCGACCATTCCATTGGTACAATCATTAGTGTGAACTTTGCTTTTTGTGTCCAGAATATTACTGTGATAAAATGTATATGTAGGTCAGGTGACATGAGTATTTCTTCCACCATTTCTGGGAGGAATATTTTCAAGACCTAATAATTAGTATTGGGGTTATAAAGACGTGTACCCTGTGTCTATGAATATAGAGATAATGCATGAATAGACAATACTGTGTTTAAATAATATAACAGGTTCCACTTTAAATAATGTATTGAATTGATATCTGAAAATATATACGAAATCATTTATTGATATACAATCATTCATTCCAACCAGTTATGCATCTAATGGTAATATTATGGTTATGGTTCATTATCTAGGGTGTGTGAGATTTCTTTCAAAAGTAATTATGGAAATCAAAAATAATGTGTTTGGAAAGAATTCTCATGAAAAGACCAGTCAAGAAACATGGAGAAATATATGTGTTCTGAAGTAGAAAGTGATTGAAAGTGAAACAAATGCCAATAAAATTGCAAACTTATGGATGAAATATATATCCAATGATGTGCATAAACTAAAGAAATAGTAATGTACAAGTGTTGAAAAAAATGAACTTCAAAATACACATCATGTCCCATAGGAGTCTACTTGCATTGATGTTAAACTGAGTCAGTTACTGTAGAAATATTAGGATTTGTATACACCATTCACTTAAGTTAGTTTTCAGTGTTGGAAACAAATAGGTATTCCAGGTGGATGAATATTTCTGAAAATAATCTTGTGAAAAGATTATTATAAATCCACATACATGAATATGAATGAATTTAGGAAATGTATAATAAGACACATATATTTCATATTTTGAAAAATCTGGAGAGTATATATATATATATATATATATATATATATATATATATATATAAACACACAGATATTAAAAATTAGCACTATATGCCAATTGAAATTCACCATGAAATATATATTATCCACCGATCAAAAATATTCATTTTACTGAACATGGATTTATATATAATGTTGTTCAGCTAGGAAGCTCACCCATAGGGTGAATGTTCAGTTCCAACAGCGTTTAGGAGGAGTGATCTCTTCTCACAATTTGTATCTGCCTATTCAGGTACCACACAATAGTGTACATGTGGTACCAGGTAGGATTATACATGTGCTTATAAAAATACATGTGCTGAATACGCTACAGTGAAAGGGAGACAGGAATTCATATATTTGTTAACTTTAAAAACACATTGAGAACTATTTCAACAAAAAATGAGTAGATTTATAATTCCTACTCTATATAATGCAAAAGGCAAGTCCAACTATACACTGTGCCTTTTCTGTACTGCTTGTGTTTCAATTCTGTTTGGGTTATTTTTCTCCATCATATTAGGATTAGTAGACAGAGTTTAGTAGGGTATGGGGTAGTGTCAGTGTTTCAGTATTTCAAATGGAAAATTGGAAAATGAATCCAATGTGTATGCAAATATGTGCTACACAAAAATCCACCCACTCTCATCCAGAACAATTACGTGACATTACCTTTGCCCCAATTAAGACACAATTAGAGGAGAAGAGTTATAAAATTTGTGAATACATATCTGGAATGGAAATTGCTCAGGAGTTCACAACTTTGGAGGTGGAAGAGGAGTTTCCAAAAGTAAGGGACAGGATAAAACTCCACAATCATGGAGCTCGGTTGGCCTAAAGACTTCTTGAGAAACTTCCTCTGAGGTTGGGCACTTGAAATATATGTTGTTGTCAGGAGCTTTATCTTCCTTTGTAGTGAGACCATCAAAGCTGGGTCTGCATATATGTGACCTGGAGGACATGGTCTCTTATATTCCAATGAACATTAGGCAGCAGTGCTGAATTCTTTCTTTATAGATATCTGTGGTCACTGGGGGCTAAGTGTCTCTCCGTGTGGACTGTGAAGCTATTTGGTCATCCTCCATTTTTTGTGGTGTTTCTTGCTGCTGCATTGGGAGTTTGGTATTTGCTTTTCGAAAAACAAAAAGTTCAACTGGGACACAGTGCTGGAGGGAGTTCTGTCATGTGTCGTGTGTCAGGGTCTGCAGGAGAATGCACCAAATAGGCTTCTATCCCACATAGGTTGCCCCCTTGACCATAGCAACCTGATTCTGAACATTGCCCTGAAATTTCTCCATATAACAAGATGCCTTTACATACAAGGTTCTGCTGGCTGCACCATGTCAGTCGCAACCCATTTGGAAGTAAATGGCAGATCCACATGGCCCCACCACAGATGTTTTATCACACACATGCACAACACTGTTCTATGACCACTAATCAGGAGGCTCCAACGTACTGACATCTCTGTTCTACACCATTATCATGAAACCCAGTCAATCAAGGCACTGTCTTGTACACTCGAATTAGCAACAGGACATCCAAGGTTCTCCAGTTCCACCTGGTGAAGGGAATTTCAAGAATGTCATGGTATTTATGTAGCCATTTTTCAAGGATGAAGTTGCAGGCACTGTGGGTTTCCATTCATTCAGGAACCAATAAAGGTTGAGGAAGATCATTTCAATGAAAGCTCTGGAGAAATTTCACAGGCAAGGCTTCCCAAAGAGTGGGCAAAATGTTACATGAAGCCAGGCCCATAGAGGTCTACAATGTGAGGTCCATGTGTGTTTTGACTCTCAACTATGGATACCAAGGCTTTCAGAATAAAATCATATGGTATCATGGCTGAGATTCCCTGTGCTCTGTGGAAAGCCACCCTTGGTCTAGATCTCAGTTTCCAAGGGCGACTCTCATTTGTGGCCTCCAAAAATGCCAACACAAAGCATGGCAATTCTTCTCTGAGGTCAGTTCCACAACGCAGTCTCAAAGGGGAATCACATCAGAGTTTAAACCCCGGTGGACCCAGTCATCTTTTCCAACCACCACACTAATGACCACAATTAACACCAAAACACTTCCACATAGCCCTCATATTCTTCCATATAGATACTCATCATAACCTCTGGCTGGAGGTTTCCATGAGGGTCACATCCAAAGACAGTGTCCAAAATAAGTTCTCTTGCCCCTCATTTGCCTAAAGTCATTGTGGCCGGGACACCTTTACTGTGAACCAGGAGTGATCAAATAGGCCTGCTCTTAATACTGCTCTGATTCTCCAATTTGAGGCCTACTGACAGTCAGGTATAGATTCTTTATTTGATTTGGAGTCATGAGGAAACCCAAGCACCTTTGCAGGGCTTTGAAGTACTAATTTTACCCAAAGGATTCCTATTCTCACTTGATGGATGTCAGGAAACTAATAGAGAAAGGCAAGAAGCTTCATCCACCATAACTGATCTTTTTTGCCATTTTGGTTTTGGATGCACACATGGCATCTTTTTTATATCCATCTGGTTTTGAGAATCTAAGCCACAACCTGACACAGGGCCAAGATGCTGATTCAGACACATCCATTTCCAAAGCAATTAAGGAAAGAGCCACAGGTGATGCCCATTCATTTCCATTTGAAAACTATTTTCTTCAGGCTTCACAAATTGTGACCTGAGGCAAAGACCTTTCTGACATTCAGAGCAACAGAAAAATAGGTAAGTAAAAGGCCCAAAGCAGGGTTTCTCCACTGAGACTTTTCTATTCACACTGATATCTGAGTTTTCTGAGATGCTCACATTTCCTTCAGCTATTCAGTACATGGCCATTTCACAGAGCTTGGAGGTGGTACATATCTTGGACACAAAACCATGAGCCTATTCTGGAGAGTTGAGAGAATTCAGGAAGAAAACTGAAACTTAGAAATATAATAGGTGTGGCACATCAATAAGGCTGCCCACTCTCTATTCATACATTGGGCAGGATGAATGCTGGGAGCTTTCTACTAGACACAACACATCCACTGATGCATTCTCTTTTCTATTGTCTACAACCACTGACACAGTAGGATACACAGACATAGAAACACTCGCCTTGCCAAACGACATACAAGAAACAGTCTACCCCAAAACAAACAAACCGACTTTCTACCTATTCTCAGAACATGAGACAAAACCACATACTCACACCCACACTCAAAAAGGCACCTCCTTCCCCCAAGTAGGTCTGTGACTATATGGAGTGTCCTCTGACTGTGAGCCATACTTCGTTCCCCCGAAATGGCCTGTACGGTCTCAGATCTTGTCTCCTTTTTCAACTCAGTGAAGTTGCCAGCAGCCAGTAGTGAGCAACTACCTACTTTCCCAGGAAAGGACCCTCTTCATAGCTATTCTGTCATTTGACCATCCTCACATCAGTAGGTACCAAGAAAGACTGACTATGTCCATGGTAAATACAAACAACTGAGCCCACTGGGACGGGGACTGGGACTGTCTCTGGGTGCCTGGCTTCCTGGATACCAAGTTCAGAGAGTTCCATCAACAAGGAAGTTAAGTAGTTCAATTCTTTTAGGAACTGAGTGAGGTCACTGCCGTGACAACCACTTTGTCCTAACAGTTGCTTCAGTTGCTTCCAAGTGTCCCATGAGATAGAGGCTGCCCCTACTTCCTGTGACACTTTCACAAGTTAGAATGGTATGTAAACCATAGGCACCCAGGAACAGCTCTCCACACAGGCCTGGTTTGGTCCATCTTCTCTACATTAAGAAGAGAGAGGCTGATTCAGACACATCCCTTCATTCTGACCAGGGTTTTTGCATTGGAAGATGACTTTTGCTCTCTTAGTTCCTCAATAGCTGCCTACATCTTATCCAGGGATCATTTCTGCATGGACCTTTTAGGTTCTCAGCAGGTGGAAGATCCCCTACATTCCTGTATTGTAAGACGAACTCTGTACCTTCTCTTCTGTAAAGTGAGATTGAGAAAAGAGTGTATGGTTACAGTGAATAACAGGTTCTATTTGGGTTCGGAATCATTGTGCAAGATAATTAACGGTATTGGGAACCTGCAATATTTTCAAGAATATACAGGGGAAATATAAGTTTGAAAACAGAAATCCAGGTAAGATTTGAAGCCCAGAAAGGCATTAGGCCTTTGAGTGGGATACTTAGCTTTGAATTATATTCTGCACAGATGTCTCAGATGAATCGATATACAATTGCCTTGTACCTTGGATGATTGAATGTCAAAGAGAACATCCAGTCAAAAAGTGATAGTCGGTAGGATTAAGACGAAAGTCGGTAGGTTTAGAAAGAAGAGTGAGTATAAGAGTGGGACCAAAAGTTCTTTAGCAATAGGCTTTCGGGTAGAGAGTGAATGTAAATGTCAGCACATGTGAAGAGTCAGTCACAATAATGAACTGGGATAATATGTAGGGAAGCAGATATCAATAGAGACATTAGGATATAAGGCAAAGTATAAATTGTGTGGTAGGATTAGACATTTTCAACAGGATTGAGGTTGAATATATATTCTTAGGAAGAAACAAATATGTATTCACCAATAGGATTGACATTAGAGAGCATTAGGCAACCTGGACATGGATGTTTTTAGTAATGCATGCTCACTTTCACTTAGGCTTTGGTACAATCATAAGTGTGACATTTTCATTTTGTGTCCAGAATATTACTGTGATAAAATGTATATGTAGATGAGGTGACATGAGTATTTCTTCCAACATTTCTGGGAGCTACATTTTGAAGATGAATAAATTAGTATTGGGGATACAAATAGATATACCCTGTGTCTATAAATATAGAAATAATGCATGAATAGACCATACTGTGAATAAATAATAAAAGTGGTTCAAACTTTAAATAATGGATTGAATTGATATCAGAAAATATACAGGGAATCTTATATTGATATACAATCATTCATTCCAATCAGTTACACATATAATGGTAAAATTAGGGTTATGGTATATCATGAAGAATGTGTGAGTTTTGCTTCAAAATGATTATGAAAACCAAAATGAATGTGTTTGGAAAAAAGTGTCATGAAAAGAACATTCAGGAAACTAGGAGTAATACATGTGTTCTGAAGCAGGAAATGATTGAAAATGAATCAAATGCGTATAAATTTGTGAACTTGTGGATGAAATATATATCCTATGATGTGGATAAACTGAAGAAATTGTAATGTACCAGTGTTGAATAAAATGAACTTCAAAATACACATCATGTCCGATAGATTTCTACTTGCATTGATGTTAAACTGTGTCAGTCACTGTAGAAATATTAGGGTTGTATGCACCATTCACTTAAGTTAGTTTTCAGTACTAGAAAACAAATATGTATTTCAGGTGGATGAATATTTCTGAGAATAATCTTGTGAAAAGTTGATTATAAATCCACATACATGAACATAAATGAATTTAGGGAGTGTATATAAGACACATATATTTCATATTTTGAAAAATCTGGAGAGTGTATATATATACAAAACACACACACAGACAATAAAAAGTAGCAATATATATGCCAAACGAAATTCATCATGAAATATATATCATCCATAGATGCAAAAATATTTATTTTACTGAACATGGATTTATGTAAAATGTTGTTCTACTAGGAAGCTCACCCATAGATTGAATTTTGAGTTCCAACAGCGTTTATGGGGAGTGATCTCTTCTCACAATTTGTATCTGCCAAGTCAGCCTCCTCACAAGAATGTACGTGTGATTCCAAGTAGGATTCTATATGTGCAGATAAAAATACATGTGTTGAATAGGCTACAGAGAAATGGAGACAGGAATTCACATATTTGTTAACTTTAAAAACACATGGAGAACGATTTCAATTAAAAATTAACTAGATTTATAACACCTACCCTATATCATGCAAAAGGCAAGTCCAAATATACACCATGCCTCCTCTGAACTGCTTGTATTTCTATTCTGTTTGGGTTATTTTTCTCCATCATATTAGGATTAGTAGTCAGAGTGTAGTAGGGTATGGGTTAGTGTCAGTTGTCCCGGCCGGCCGGACACATCAATGTGGGCAAGGAACCTAGTTGGGGAGGAATGAAGGGACAAGAGACACGAGAGATTACAGCAAGACTGGAGTTCTGATCATGCTGCAAACTTTTATTGTTCTCACATGGATATTTATATGCTGTGGATGGGAAAGCTCTCTTATCGGCAGTTGCTGGATGTCTTCAGAAAGTGAGATAACCTCAGGATGTTGCAGGATGACAGATGGCCGCAGGATGTCTCAGGGAGATAGATGGCTGCGGGATGTCTCCCAGGCAGGATATCTCCCAGGGGGCTGTTTCTTTTCAGTGTCAGGCTATTCTTTGAAGGAGAACTTCCTTCTAGCCTCTGACCTCTCCCCCTTTCTTATATAAAATATTTGACCATAACTTACCGGCCAATGTTTTAGGGGGTGATAGAGGCTCTGTTTCTCTAGCAGGCCTTAGAATATCTCCTGATTCGAGAGAGCATGTTTACTAGGAGATTTCGTGGTGGCCTTGGCATGTTTTTGGAGGAGACGGCTTTGAGTGGGAAGCATGCCGACCACCATGCACCAGAGCTTGTCACTAAGAGGTCTTCTGTTTTGGCATCCGTGGATACATCCTCCTGCAGTCCATCCTGAACCCTCCGTTATTATGGCCTAACGTCCTCACTCCATGGGTGCATCCTCCCCCAAGTGGAGGGGCCCATGGAGGACGAACCCTTATGGCAAAGGCAGAAGATGTTTGGTCAGAGCTGTTACTTATAGTTTAATGTAAGAAAGAGAGATCTGTGGGGATGTAAACTTAAGAAATAAGCCTGTGAGAAGGGTAGAACATCCTTTTAAATGTTGGCAGCATGGTCTTCCATCTCCAGGCGATGATAGTGGACCTGTATGGGCTTAGAGGCCAAAATATTAATCTGTTCTATAATAAATTGTACAAGACTGTTTATAATGCAGGGTCCTATGGACACCATTAAAAGTAAACCCAACAAAGGGCCTAATAGGGGAAGAAGGTAGGGTAGAAATCCATTAAACCCAGTCCAGAGGGGATTTTCAAAAAGTTCCCTTCGTCTCTTTTCTAGATCTTCTTGAAGCTGCTTAATTTTAGTGCGTACTATGGCTGATTTATTGGCATTAAAGCAGCATCGTTCCCCTAAGGCCAAGCAAATACCTCCCTGGTTAGCTGTCAGTAAATCTAAGCCTTCTCTGTTTTGAAGGAACACTTCTGCCAGGGAGTCTACTAGGTCCTGTAAATCTTTAATGGTTCCTGATAGAGTTTTTACATCATTTATAAGTTGTTGAGACAGGCGACGCTAAGAGTGTATAGCCATGCCTAAGCCAGCTGTACCTGTGCCCACAGCAGCTGTTATTCCAAGGCTGGCAAGGAGTGGTAAGGCCTGTATTGCCCGCCTGTGTCTTTTGACTAAGGTGTCTAGACTAGGAATGCATAGAGTTTCGTCTCCTGGGACAATAGTTATATCAGGGAGTAATAAGGCAAGAACACAGCCAATGGTCCAATTCGATGGAAGCCTCGGGAAGGCCGAGTTTCCTCCACACATAAAAACTGTGCCATTGGAGGGACAAAGAGATGGGGTGGGTGAGGAATAGTTTTGTACTGTTGAGCAATTTCCAAAGGAAGTAACTCCAACATCAATATCATAGGTATTATTTTGCATCGCGCCTAAAAGACATATTGTAAAATTGCCTATAGACTGTACTTTAAAAGGAAATCTGGGTTGGCATGTATTATCATCGTCTATGATAGAATTAATAGGAACTGCCATAGGCATGATTTCCCCTGTTGTCATGGAGAGCCAGCAATCACCAGCAAAGTTGGGGTTGGAATTATTAAGCAAGGAGAAGGTAGTTTCCAAAATATCTAATGTATTGTTATCTAAACCTGGGAGCTGGCATTTTGGCTATATTAAGGGATGATATGTGAGCTCATGGATTTGGGGTTTCAAAAGTTTGATTATCTGAGCATGCTTGACAGCATAAGGGAATCCTCCACCATCAGTGACCCCTGTAGGTGCCTTAATGGGGCAGCAGGAGGGTTTACCATCAGGGCCTTGGCACCCAGCTGACTGTAGCTTGGTGTATTTGCCTTCTCCTCCCCGGTCAAAAAGAATGGGGGTATAATGAATAGTGGTCCCTCCTGCTGCATGAGTTTTAGTTAGGGAGGCTTCAAAAAATTGTTCTCCCTGGTTGTTAACACAAATTGAGGCCGACGCATAACAAGCGGCATGCATCGCTTCGGTATGCGTTCAAGTTGCAGAACAATTTTGGAGAGCTTTACTTGTACTAGGGGGAATAATCTTTGGCTTGTTAACACATACCAATTTAGGCTGATGAACTCCTCTGAGTTTATGGTCAACCTCGGCCCGGAGGTAAGCCACCGTAGTCACGCATTCAGCAGTCTGGGTCAAACTAGTGGGAGCCTGAGTCCAAGATCCTCCCTTGCGTTCACAGGGAGGGCCAAAAAGGTACTCCATGATGTTGGAAGGTGGAGGGCCAAAGCCTCCTTGTACAATCCTGTTCAGCATAAGTGCCTTAAGTAGGATCCTCACACATATTGTTGGCTGCATCTGAAAAAGAGGAAAATTTGTCCTCAGGGGGAGGGCCTCCATCCCCGTGTTGAGGTAAGCCATTAACCTGTTTAACCAGGCGTTCTGGTAACCATCTTGGGGCTGCTTGCTCTTCGTCCAAAACACAAGCTGAGCCTCGTCCACAGATGAGGACAGGACCTGGGCCTTTCCATTTATTTGTAAGGGGATTGTGCCACATAACAGGTGGGCGAACAGAATTGGACGAGGATTGCCTGTGTCAGCCTGCAGCCAAATGGCCTTCATTGTCTAGGGAAAGAAAAATAAGGGCAAATAATGCATGATTAAGGCGATGCCTGTGAGTGGTAAATACAAATGCAGAAGCATTAATGAGGGTTAGCCAAGTCTTTAGGTAAGGTGGGCACGTTCCACAATGCCTGAGGCTTGTATGGAATTCCAGCAGTATGACAAATTTGCGAGGTAGCACAAAACTGTTTAAACTTGGCACTGGTATATGCAGGACAATTATCTTTTTTTTTAATATATATTGGTTTACCCATTACAGAAAACGCTGAAACAAGATGAGAAAGGACATCTTTGATAGCCTCTCCAGAATGTGGTGATGCAAAAATAAGGCCGCTGAAGGTATCTGCAGAAACGTGTATATATTTGGTTTTTCCAAATTCAGAAAAATGAGTAACATCCATTTGCCAAAACTGATTGGACAGTAATCTTCAGGGGTTAACTCAGAAGTGTTGAATGGGGAGGGAGACAGGGCAACCAGGGCATGCTTTTACTATTTCTCGTGCCTGTTGCCTGGTAATTTTACATAGTTATCGAAGGTTCTGGGAATTTAGATGGTGAAGATTTTGTAACTCCATGGCCTTTTGAGTGGAGCCAACAAAAATTGGAAAGATGAAACGAGTTGCTGCATCAGCTTTGGCATTACCTTGTGTTAGAGGGCTGGAAAGATCAGAGTGTGCCCTGATGTGTCCTAAGAAAAATGGGTGTTGTCTGGCCTGAATTAGCTGCTGAAGCTGGTGAAACCGATGGGCCACATTGGAAGAAGCCTTAATGGTGGGTGAAATCTCAAGCAGGGGCACAGAATGAGCAATGTAGGCACTGTATGTATAAATATTAACAGGATTATCAAAAAATGTTTTAAAAACTTGTGTTATGGCAAACAATTCCACAAACTGTGCTGAATGATAGACAGTATCAAAGGTGCTAGGCTGGTTATTGACAACAAAGACTGCTCGGCCATTACTGGAACTGTCTGTAAAGACAGTAAGGGCTTGAGGAATGGGAGACTTTTGAGTAATTTTGGCAAAAATAAATGGATGTAACTGGACAAAATGTAAAAGAAGGTCATTGGGGAGGTGGTTATCAATTGTTCCCAAAAAGCCTGATAAGGCAATACGCCATTCATCCTCTGTCTGTAGTAAAAATTGGGATTGGTCTTTAGTATATGAAATTAAAATATTATCATGGTCTTTGCCAAAATGTTGTCGAGATAGCAAACGGCTTTTAAAAATAATAGAAGCTACCTGAGCAAGGAAAACAGTAATAACCTTGGAGAATGTGGTGGGTAAATGGACCCAAAGCAAAGGCAGCCTTTATTTCTAAAATGTGTATTTCGCTGCCGAAATATTCCTCTGGGTGTATGAGGAGTGTGTAAAATAACCAGAACCAGAGGAGGTTATAAGAATGTTCTGTAAAAAACTGTTTGGCAATGGCTTCTGTGACTTGGTTTAATGCCTGTCATGCCTCGGGAGTAAGTTTTTGAGGGGAGGAGGGGTGGGAATCACCTCTCAAAATATCAGTAAGGGACTAAAGTACACAAGTGGGTAATTTTAAATATGTTTTTAGCCATTGAATATTCCCCAGTAATTTTTGAAAATCATTAAGGGTGTGAAGATGGTCCACCCATAGTTGTATCTTAGGAATTTGGATCTGATTATCTTGAAGTTTAAGGCCCAAATAGGTATAACAGTCCTGTGTTTTAACCTTATTAGGAGCTATCTGTTGTCAAAAGGTAGTGAGGATTTTGTAAAGGTCCAAGTAACAATTATTAAGGTCATGATTATTAGTTGCAGCAATTAACAAATCATCCATATAATGTAAAATATAAATTTGTGGCCATAGCTCTCTCACAGGGTCTACTGCTTGAGCAACGTATTTTTGGCAAAGACTAGGGCTGTTGGCCATACCTTGGGGAAGAACCTTCCATTGAAATCTCTGCATAGAGCCCTGAAAATTAATGCGAGGGAGACTAAAGGCAAAATAGTGTCTATCCTCAGGATGTAAAGGAATGGTAAAAAAACAATCTTTTAAGTCAATAATCATTTTACAATAGTTTTTGGGAATAGCCACTGGTGTGGGAATGCCTGGCTGTAGTGCTCTTATTGGGCACATAGCTTTATTAATGGCACACAAATATTGTAAAAGGCACCACTTGCCTGATTTTCACTTAATAACAAAAATTGGAGTATTCGATGGTGAGGTTGAGGGCTCTACATGGCCGGCTACCAGCTGTTCCTGCACTAACATGGAGGCAGCCTCCAAATTTTCTTGGGTAAGGGGCCATTGATGCACCCACACAAGAGTCTGAGTCTCCCAAATAATTTTATCTCCATGGGGTACAGGAGAGTCAGAGACCGACACTAAAAATCTGAATACCCAAGTCCATATGTATTTGTTTTTTGTATGGGTTTTATTGGCTCAACCAGCCCTTGTCTCAGTCTCCCAAGGCCTGTACCAGGGACAAAATTTATATGAAGCATTTGATGAGTGACCATGGAATTGGGACTGGCATGAATAACTTTCATTTGACTCAAAATATCTCGGGCCCATAGGTTAACAGGGAGGTCAGGAACAACGAAAGGAGTGACAATTCCCTTATTACCCTCTTTATCAGTCCAGCTAAGAGCCGTAGAGCTGACCAGAGGATTTGTTGATTGACCTATCCCTTTAAAGTCAGTCAAGGATGAGGTGAGGGTCAAAGCTGATGGCCAATATTTTTGAGAAATAATTGTGGCATCAGCTCCAGTATCTAGAATTCCTTGGAATTCCTTTCCTTCAATAAGTAAGGAAATTGTGGGTCTTTTGTGAGAAACGGGTTGAACCCAATTTACATCAGAGCAGCCCAAGGAGGCAGTCCCCCGCGGTAGGTTTGGGTGGTGGAAGTGCCTCCTGGATTCAAGGGAAAGCGTATTAATTGTGCAAGACTTGTTCGTGCTGGGATGGCCACAACTCCATTAATAGCTGTGGCCAGTATTTTTTTTTCTCCAGTGAAATCATTATTATTAATGCCATGGAAGACCTGAACACCATGTAAGTTAGTAGAGGCTCTTCCAAAAATAAAGGCACACATATGAGATGGAGGGCGACCCATAATTCCAGTGGGTATTATCTGGGGCCCTTGCATTGAGTCCAATATAGTATCAGTGGTGGCACAGAGGTCCAATCCTGCGCTGCCTGGAGTGGCTAGTTGGAGGGAGGCAATTGTGGAGAAGAATTTTGAGGTATGTTGGGAGTTTGGGAGGGAAAAAATCTTATTGCCCCTGGGTTTGTCCTGGGGGATGTCGTGGCCCGGGGCTGGCCCCGCAGGGAGTTTCTCAAAAGCAGGAAAAAATAGGCTGTCTTAGGGGATTTGTCTTAGATCTACACTCACTGGCCCAGTGATGACCTTTACCACATCTAGGGCAAAAGATAGCTTGGGGCGGTATAGCCCCAATTGAAGGAGACGCTATTCCTAGGCTTTGTTTGCCTGTCGGACACTTGCGTGCAAAATGGCCAGGTTGTTTACAAGTAAACAAGTACGTGAGCCAGGATTGTGAAAGGTCTTGGTAAAGGTGGCACCTAGGGCAAGATCCATGGCATGGGCTGCACCTACCCCTGCATAGAGTCTAATAAAGTCAGAAAGTTTCCCTTTATCCTTATGTGGTTGAAGAACATCCTGACATGCCGGGTTGGCGTTTTCAAAGGCAAGATGTTTTACAAAAGCGCTTTTGCTTTCGCTTGGTCCAAGCAAGCATTCCACAGCTAGGTTAAGCCGGGGAACAAAGTCGCTATAAGGCTCGTCGGGCCCTTGTCGAATTTTTGCCAGGGAAGTGGTAGCCGAGGCTTTTGAGTGAGGTGTCTCCCAGCATGTAAGCCAGCCATCTGAATCTGCATCAAAAGTCCAGCAGGGAAATGTGTCTGTTTAGTTTTATTGTCAAAAGGCTCATTGCCCACTAGCTTAACAAAAGTCCCGGATTTAGAGGAGGCCTTAGTTAAAATTTTTTGAGCAGTTTCCCGACAGTGCTCTTTGAAATCTGCATTCCACAACAGGAAGTCTCTGGCACTGAGGGTAGCTTGGTGTAAAAATTTCCAATCATTGGGAGTAAGTCATTGTGTGCTGTGGCTTTCTAATAAAGTCAACGTGTAGGGTGCAATGGGGCCATAGTGAGCACAAGCCTTTTTAAGTTTTTCAGGAAAATGCAGGCTTAATTTTTTGTAGACTCTGGGTTCCTGCCTGCCTAGGGCTGAACTCCTCATCCTCTGAGTCCTGATCTCCTTAATCCATTTCCCCGCTTCCTCCTCTTTATCCTCGTCTATGTCTTTGACCTCAGCCTGGGCAGGCTTATCTATCAGACTGGTGGTGACTGGGAAGGCGAGCACAGGTCAATGGAGTGGCTTCGCCTTTGTATTAGACCACTGTAGGCCAGTTGCTTTGACTCCATACCTAAGGCTAATGAACAGAGCTCAGAGTGAAGGGATCTTAATTCTTTTAAAGGTTGGATCTGTTCCTGTGTATGTTGAAAGGATGCTCACAAAGGAGCAAGTTTAGGCAAGGGAAGTGGGGAAAAAATATCGGGGGGGTGGCATTTGTACCCTGAAGGGCCAGAGCACAAAATGCAGGAGGGATATAGGAGGGAGGTGGATGTGTAAGTCCTATAGGCTGTGGCAGGGTCTTGAGAGGTGGAGGGTCTTCTGAATGGTAGCGAGCTGCTTCCTTCTCCAAGGTAGCCTCCTCTACAGGTGTCAATGAGTCTCCAGTATTTAAAACTGGATAAAGGAAGTTGGTAACCATTGGAGCCTTATTTATTAGGGTGGTATTTTGAGGGGGACCAGGAAGGTTCCCACGGTCCTGGGGAGCCTGAGAAGGATCTATGTCTATACTAACTGATGGGCATGCTGAGGGGATATGAGAAGTATTTGCATAGTCTCTTCCCCAACCTTGACAAGTTTTAAGGTACCATTGTCAAAGGGTGAACTTTTAAGAATTGTATTAATTAAGTTCCAGTAAGAAAAAGTGGGAACAGGCACTTTTTCTGGGCCAAAGGATCCATAATAATCTTTTAAACAGTCTCCTACTCTAAGCCATCTTTTACCATCAATGGTCCTTTCAAGAGGAAACCATGGACACTGCTCTCTTATGTGTGAAAAGAAAAAAAAATTAAGTCTTTTTTCTTAACACGCGCCCCCATGTCTGGAAGGACTCCTTGTAGCCTGACAAAAACAAATCATGTGACGAAACTGCTTGTCCCATGGTGGGTCAATCACCGTGTGTCATCCCCACCCTCCTCCTGGATCTGTCTCTCGGTGGTGTCTTCTGCGGTTATTGCAAGCTCCGCTTGACCAAATCTTCCAGGAGGACGGGGTCACCCTCAATCAAAAGCTCAAGCCCCAGTCGGTGGGCGCCAGATGTCCCGGCCGGCAGGACACATCATCGTGGGCAGCGAACCTAGATAGGGAGGAATGAAGGGACAAGAGACACGAGAGATGACAGCAAGACAGGAGTTCTGATCAAGCTGCAAACTTTTATTGTTCACACAGGGGTATTTGTATGCTGGATGTGGGAAATCTCTCTTATCGGCAGTTCCTAGATGTCTTCACAAGGTGAGATAACCTCAGGAAGTTTCAGAAAGACAGATGGGCGCAGGATGTCTCAGGGAGACAGATGGCTACAGGATGTCTCCCAGACAGGATGTCTCCTGGTGGCTGTTTCTTTTAAGTGTCAGGCTATTCTTTGAAGGAGAATTCCTTCTACCTCTGACAGTCAGGGATTCAGTATTTCGAATAGAAAATTGGAAAATGAATCCAATGTGTATGCAAATATATGCTACCCAAAAGTCTTCCCACTCTCATTCAGAACAATGCCTTGACATTACCTTCACCCCAAGTAAGACACAATAAGAGGAGAAGAGTTAGAAAATCTGTGAATACACATTTGGAATGGAAAATGCTCAGTAGTTAACAACCTTGGAGGTGGTAGAGGTGTTTCGAAAAGTAAGGTACATGGTAAAAACTCAACAAACATGAAGCTCTGTTGTTCTAAAGACTTCTTGAGAAACTGCCTCTGAGGTTGGGCACTTGAAATATATGTTGTTGTCAGGAGTTTTAACTTCCTTTGTAGTGAGACCATCAAATCTGGGTCTGCTTCTGTGTGACCTGGAGCACATGGTTTCTTATTTTCTAATAAACATGAGGCAGCAGGGTTGAATTCTCTCTTTGTAGGTAATTTGTTGTCATTTGGCGGCAAAGTGTCTCCCAGTGTGGACTTTGAAGCCATTTGGTCTTCCTCTACTTTTCATGGTGTTTCTTGCAGCTACACTGGGAGTTTGGTATTTGCTTCATGAAATACGAGGAGGTCAACTAGGACAGAGTGCTGGAGGGAGTTCTGTCACGTGTGTTGGTTAAGGGTCTGCAGGAGAGTGCACCAACCAGGCTTCTATCCCACATAGCTTGCCCCCTTGACAATAGAAATCTGATTCTAAACATTGCCCTGAAACCTCTCCGTATAACAAGATGCCTTTACATACAAGGGTATGGGGGCTGCACCATGTCAGTCACAAACCATTTGGAAGCCAATGGCAGATCCACATGACCCCATCACAGATGTTTTAACAAACACCTACACTCCACTGCTCTAGGCCGACTACTCATCGGGCTCCAAATAACTGGCATCTCTGTTCTACACGATTTTCATGAAACCCAGTCAATCAAGGCACTGTCTGGTACACTCATGATCATCTATAAGACATCCAAAGGTTCTCCACTGACACCTGTTCATGGAAATTTCAAAAATTTAATGGTATTTATCTAGCCTTTTTTCAAGGATGAAGTTTGAGGCACTGTGGGGTTTAATTCATTCAGGAACCATTAAATGGAGAGGAAGCTCATTTCAATGAAATCTCTGGAGAATTCTAACAGGCAATGCTTCCCAACGACAGGCTAAAAGGTCACATTAAGCCAGGCGTTTGAGGTCTACAATGTGTGATTCTTTTGTGTTTTGACTTGCAACTATGGCTGCCAATTCTTTAAGAATAAAATCATGTGATATCCTTCCTGAGATTCCCAGTGCTCTGTGGAAAGCCACCCTGGGCCTTGATCTCAGTTTCCAAGGGCGACTCTCATGTGTGGCCTCCTAAAATCCCATCACAATACATGGCAATACTTCTTTGAGGTCAGTTCCATAACTCAGTCTCTAAGGGGAATCACACCTGTGTTCAAGCCCAGGTGGACCCAGTCATCTCTCCCAAAGGCCACAAAAATTACCACAATTAAAACCAAAACACTCCCACATGGCCCTCATCTTCTTCCATATAGACACTAATCATAACATCAGGCTGTAAGTTTCCATGAGGGCCAAAGCCAAAGACAGTATCCAAAATAAGGTCCCTTTCCCCCATTTGCCTAAACTCAGTGTGGCAGGGACACCCTTCCTGTGAACCAGGAGTGATCAAAGAGGCCTGCCCTTAATACTGCTCTGATTCTCCATTTTGTGGCCTAATGACTGTGGGGTTTAGATTCCTTATGTTAATTGGGGTCATGAGAAAACCCAAGCACCTATGGCCTAGCCTCTGTAGTGATTTGAAGAACTCATTTGTCCCAAAGGATCACTATTCTCAAAGATGAAGGTCAGGAACCTTACAGAGGAAGGTGAGAGACTTCATCCACAATGACTGCTCTTTTGGCTATTTTGGTTTTGGATGCACACATGGGATTTTTTTAGATCCATTAGGCGCTGAGAATCTAAGCCACAACCTCACACAGGGCCAAGAAGCTGATTCAGACACATCCCTTTCCAAAGCAATTAAGCCAAGAGCCAAAGGTGATGCCCATTCATTTCCATTTGAAAACCCTTCAGTCTTCACAAAGGGGTGGCCTCAGGCAAAGACCTTTCTGACATTCAGGGCAATAGTACAATAGGTAAGCAAAAGGCCCAAAGCAGGGTTTCTCCACTGAGACTTTCCTGGTCACACTGATATCTGAGTTTTCTGAGATGCTCACCATTGCCTTCAGCTATCCAGTACATGGCCATGTCACAGAGCTTAAAGGTGGTACATATCTTGGACACAAAACCATGAGCCTATTCTGGAGTTTGGCCAAGGACCTGAACAGAAATTTCTCAGAGGAGGACATACAATCAATCAACAAGTATATGAAAAAATGCTCAAAGGCATATTAGACCTTCTGAAGACAGTAATATTTTATTAGATTTTGAACACCTAGAAAAACTTGTAAGCTTAAATTTAAAGACATTTATATTCATCTGTTTATCCAATTTAATTTGAAACCTTTAAATCACGTGAATTTAAGATCTTTGGATCCACTTTTTCAAATGTGTTTTTATGAGTGCTTTTGTATATGAGTGCTCCTTATATATGTTAATTTGTGTATCATACATATATAATATACGAACATATGTATATATATAGACATACAACACAAAACTAAAATGTGAACACATAATAATACTAAAGGCCTTGTAGCTTTTCGTAGGTGAAATTTCCACTGCAATGTTTCAAAATCTCCAGAGATGGTTAAAGATAGAACTGATCAGAAAAACATTAACCTAGGTCTGTAGGATCAAAATCATGAGCCAAAATAATTAAATAAATAAATAATCTAAGGAAAAAATTAAGAGTCCTAGAAAAAATGACTGGCCAGTAATTAGTAAATACCATACAATTTACCTTTTTTCCCCTTAGGCCTCAGATCAGTCTCATACTGAGCTTAAAGGATTTTTTCATTTGCATTTCAATATAAGTCCTGGCTGAGGTCTGGAAGGAGCAGGAAAAAACTGCTATTATGAGCAGACACCTCAGGCCTAAGGCATTTTAAACATGATTTTCAGGTTAGGATGTTGAAAATTATGGTATAAATTTACGATACAATTCACAAAGTTTTATATCTTTACATCTTGTTTTGTCAACAGATACCATACTATGATTTACTATCCTTGCCCAAAATTAATGCACTGGTACACACAGTGACATTTTCCCAGGCTACCCAATTCAAAATTGGTGAAAAAAATAACTGAATGATTGAGAAGTTACTTGCCAACTTGAAAGTGGAGTTCTTTAGTTTTCCATCCTAAGTATTTAAGTTCTCTGGCATGAATTTTCTGAAATCAAAAACTAAACAATTACCTAAACCCGACTTTTAACTGCAAGATTGTGCAATGCTTCAAAAATGCATTCAGATACCAAATTGTTACATGAAACATCATCATTTAGATACACATTCAGCTAAGATCACTTCCATGTAACAATTTATAATATCAACACATTATTGCACATGTCTTAAAGGGCCAGAAACAAAGACACAAGACAGACAGAAAAGAGCTCCAGATATGGCTGATAGACAGAAGCCTTTAAAACAGAGCAGATAAGAGAAAAATCTCCTACACCAGTGGAACCACAGATGTCCCCACAAGGAGACCAGATGTTTTCACAGAGTGGCAACCTGAAATGTAAAATCAAGGGTCTCCATGGTGACTTTACTGCATTTAGTGTTCCCCTTTTATTTTTCTCTTCTTAAAGAAGATACAGGTGGCATAATCCTTAGAGTGCAGGGAAGGAAGGAGGGAATTCCCTGAAGAAACAGAGCTTCAGCAGCTGCTGGGAGTCCCTCAGTCATTCCTGTTACTTACAGAATTAACTCTTCTGGTTTGTTTCCACCCCAAGCATGCTCCATCTTCTAACATTTCAGTAGTCAGGTCTCAAAAAGTTACGGGATGGGGGGGTGGTATTAAAATTTGTAACTTAATGTTCGGTTCCTGACGGTGAAGCCACTTAAAGCCAATTTAATAATGAGGACAGGGTTTTGAGAAAAAGAAAAAAGGGAGTTTTATTGCTTTGCTAACAAAGGAAAAACAAGGGGACTTGTTGATCTGGACTTGTTGTGACTTTCTTGATCTGGTGGGACAAGGGGTTTTAAAGGAGTTTCACTTGTTAACTTGGGAGACACTCAGTTCTTATTTCCCCAGCAGGCATTGCCATCTGCAGTGGGTGTGCTCCAGGCATCCAGCTAGGGGCTTCTCTGATCCTGCTTAACAAAGTTGGGTAAAGTTCATCACAGTTCCTTAAAACACAGTCCAAAGGGTGTCAGGCTTACTTGCTTTGTTACCCATTTTCACGTCCAATATTTTTAAGATTTTACCACAGAAATCACACAACAAAACACACAAAAACAAACAAAGAAAAAACATATAGAACACAGAACCAAACACACAAAAAAAACAGAGTCCCGGTGCCAAAACAGAAAAAAAAGAGGAGCACTGCAATGTCTTGCTAAAGCTCCGGGCTAAGAACACGTGCGTGCCCGTCGGTACCTCTCTAACCTTCCAGAGGAATTCCCTAGAGGACAGAACAGAGGACAGAACGATTCTCATTACTGTCCTGGACAAGAGTATATGTGATCCTTCTCAGGCCACCTCTCTGTTATCAGAAGATATCTCCCTTAACCAGATATCAGATGTTATAAAGGCACCACTTACCTATGGAGACCTCCTCCACCAGGTGCTTGCTAATTGTTTTAGTGCAGTGGTTCACTGCCGTGCTCCCCAGACCGAAGGCTCACTCCAAGGCCTTGGGACATCTCAAGTTGCACACCCTCTAGAGTGGCTCTCCAGGCCGGTGCCCTGGAAGGAAAGCCAGCTTCAGAATTTTCAGCAATCTGGTCTTGTGATCTGGTCGGGCAGGGTCATATTGCTGGGAACTCCAAAATGTTGGACTAGGATGCAAGAAATGACCACTGATTCCAATTAAAATCAAATTAAGGCAAGCTTATTATTTCAACTGGCCGGGCTGCCTCTCCCTCCCAAAATGGCAGGAACAAGACAGCAACCCCACCTTTCCTACAGCCCAGCTATATAGCCCAAAACGTTACACAAAAGGGTGATTACAAATAACAGAACTTTGACAAGCATCACACTAATGGTAGTTTACATTTTTTTTTTTTGCTATCCCCAACATCAGAAATTATGAGGACCATTAAAGCCTCAGAGAGGGTTGTTTTCTGGGACGGAAGGCCAATATTTATGAGGTGTCACTAAAGTTTCAGAGACCGCTGTTATCTGGTAAGAGAGCCAGGCATGGATGAGTTCAAGACAAATGCAGGCATTCCAAGCAGGTTCAGAATTTGCAGTAATTTATAGTAAAGTCAAAATTAACTTTTCACAGCTTTTTGGCAAGATGGCTCCCAATTTTAATAAAAGATCCGGTTGGATCTATTAAGCCTGTCCCTTACTTTTGGAAACTCATCTACAACCTCCAAGGTTTTGAACTCCTGAGCATTTTACATTCCAGATGTGTATTCACAGATTTTCTAACTCTTCTCCAATTGCCTTCTTACTTGGGGCGAAGGTAATATCAAGGCATTGTTCAGGATGAGAGTGGGAAAATTTTTGTGTAGCACATATTTGCATACACATTTTGGAGATCACTCCTCCTAAACACTGTTGGAACAAAAAATTCTATCTATGGAGGAGCTTCCTAGTTGAAAAACATTATACATAAATCCAAGTTCATTAAATAAATAGTTTTGGTTCAGTGGATCATTTATATTTAATGATGAATTTGATTGGCATATATTGCTACATTTTAATGTCCTTGTTTGTTTTGTGTTTATAATGTTTTGTGATTCATGTGGATTTATAATCAACTTTTCACAAGATTATTCCAAGAAATATTTATCCACCTGAAATACATATTTGTTTCCTACTACTGAAAACTAACTTCAGTGAATGGTGCATACAAATCCTATTATTTCTACAGTAACTGACCCAGATAAACATCAATGCAAGTAGATTCCTATGAGACATGATGTGTATTTTGATGTTCATTTTTATTGAACACTGGTACATTACTATTTCTGCAGTTTATGCACATAATACTATATATATTTCTTCCAAAAGTTCACAAATTTACAGGCATGTGTTTCACGTTCAATCACTTCCTGCTTCAGAACACATGTATTCCTCCAGGATTCTTGACTGTTCCTTTCAAGAGACTTCTTTCCAAACACATTACGTTGATTTCCATAATCGCTTTTGAAGCAAAACTCACACACCTTTCAGGATAAACCATAACCTTAATATTACCATTAGATATATAACTGGTTGGAATGAATGATTTTATATCAATATGAGAATTCTTATTTATTTTCAGATATCAATTCAATCCATTATTTAAAGTGGAACCAGTTATATTATTTGCACACAGTATGGTCTATTCAAAAATTATCTCTATATTCATAGACACAGGGTACACCTATTTGTAACCCAAATGCTAATTTATACATCTACAAAATATTTTTCCAGAAATGGTGGAAGAAATACTCATGTCACCTGATCTACATATACATTTTATCACAATAATATTCTGGACACAAAATGCAAAGGTCACACTTATGATTTTACCAAAGCTTAAATGGAAAGTGAGCATGGATTACTAAAAACATGCATGTCCTGGTGACCTAATGCTCCCAAATGTCAATCCTCTTGGTGACTACATATTTGTTTCTTCCTAAGTTGATATATTCAAACTGAACAATGTTAAAAATGTCTAATCCAATTACACACTTTATATTTTTGCTTATTTCCTAATGTCTCTATTTATATCTGCTTTCCTACATATTTTCCCATTTCATCATTGTGACTGACTCTTCACGTGTGCTCACATATACATTCACTCTCTACCCGAAACCCTATTGCTAAAGAACTTTTGATTCAAATCCTATACTTACTTTTCTTTCTAAACCTACTGACTATTTTGCTAATCTTACAGACTATCCCTTTTTGAATGGATGGTTCTGTTTGTTATTCAATCATCCAAGGTAGAAAATCCTATTTCATTGTATATTAATTTATCTGAGACATCTGTGAGGAATATAATTCAAAGCTAAATATCCCACTCAAGGGCCCAATGCCCTACTTGGCTTCAAATCTTTCCTAGATTTCTGTTTCCATTCTTATATTTCACCTATATATTCTTGTAAATATCGCAGGTTCCCAATACCATTATTCATCCAGCAGAATGATTCCTAACACAAATAGAACATATTATTAACCCTAACCATACACTTTTCCCTCAATCTAACTTTACAACAGTGCAGGGACAGAGTTGGTCTTACAATACAGGAATGTAGGGGATCTTCCACCTGCTGAGAATCTCAAAGATCCATGCAGAAATGATCCCTGGAGAAGATGTAGACTGCTATGTAGGACCTGAGAGAGCAATAGTCATCTTCCATGCCAAAAAACCTGGTCAGAATGATGGGATGTGTCTGAATCAGCCTCACTCTTTTTAATGTAGAGAAAATGGACCAAACCAGGACTTTCCCCCAGTACCTATGGTTGATATACCATTCTAATTTGTGAAAGAGTCACAGGAAGTAGGGGCAGCCTCCATCTCATGGGAACCTAGGAAGAAACTGTTAGGACAAAGTGTTTGCCAAGGCTGTGAGCTCATTCCCTTCATGAAGGAAGTTACCTACCTCACTTACTTGGTGATGGAACTCTCTGAACTTGGGATCCCGGAAACCCGGCACCCAGAGCCAGGGCCAGTAACAGTCACAGAGATCTCACTTGATTGGATTTATCAAGGAGAGAGTCAGACTTCCTTGGTACCTACAGATGTGAGGATAGCCAAATGCCAGGAAAAATCTAAAGAGGGGTCTTTCCTGAGCAAGCATTTAGTGGCTCACTGCTGGCTCTTGACAACTTCACAGAGTTGGCAAAGTAGTCCAGATTTGAGAACAGACAGACCATTTCAGGGGAACATAGTATAGCCCACCAGGCAGAGGACACTCCGGATAGTCACAGACCTACTTGGGGAAAGGAGGTGCCTTTCTGAGTGGGTGCGTTTTGTGGTTTTGTCTCATGATCTGAGAATAGGTAGGAAAGGTGGTTTCTTTGGTTTGTAGGGGACTGTTTCTAGTAAGCCATTTGACAAGGCGAGTGTTTCTATGTCTGTGTATCCCACTGTGTCCGTGGTTGTAGACATTACAAAAGAAAATGCATCAATGGATGTGTCCTGTCTAGGAGAAAACTTCGCAACATTCATCCTGCCCAATTTATGAAAGGACAGAGGCTTGCCTTATTGATGGGCAACACCTGCTATCTTCCTAAGTTCCTGTTTTCTTTCATAATTCTGCTTACCCGCCAGAATAGGCTCATGGTTTTGTGTCCAAGATATGTACCACATCAAAGCTCTGTGACATGGCCATGTACTGGATAGCTGAAGAGAATGGCGAGAATCTCAGAAAACTCAGATATCAGTGTGACCAGGAAAGTCTCAGTGGAGAAACCGTGCTTGGGGGGTTTTGCTTACCTATTGTTTTGTACCACTGAATGTCAGGAAGGACTTTGCCTATGGCCACCCCTTTGTGAAGCCAGAAGAAAACAGTTTTTAATGGAAATGAATGGGCATCACCTGTGGTTCTTTGAGTAATTGCTTTTGAAAGGGTTGTGTCTGAATCAGCCTGTTGGCCCTGTGTGAGGTTGTGGCTTAGATTCTCAGCACCTGATGGTTCTAAAGAAAGATGCCTTGTGTGCATCCAAAACCAAAATGGAAAAAAAAAAGAAATCATTGTTGATGAAGTCACTCGCCTTTCTCTGTAAAGTTCCTGACCTCCATCAAGTGAGAATAGGAATCCTTTGTGTCAAATGAGTTCTTCAAAGCCCTTCAGAGGTTCTTGAGTTTTCTCATGACTCCAAATCACATAAAGAATCTAATCCTGACAGTCAGTAGGCCCCAAATAGAAGAAGCAGAGCAGTATTAACGGCAGGCCTATTTGATCCCTCCTGGTTCACAGGAATTGTGTCCAGGCCACCATGATTTTAGGCAAATGAGGGGCAAGGGAGCATATTTTGGACACTCTCTATAGCTGCGCCCCTCAAAGAAACTTTCAGCCAGAGGTTATGATGAGTGTCTATATGAAAGAAGATGAGGGCCATGGGGGAGTGTTTTGGTTTTTTTGTGGTCATTTATGTGGTGGTTGGAAGAGATGACTGGGTCCACATGGGCTTGAACTCTGGTGAGATTCCCCTTAGAGACTGAGTTCTGGATCTCACCTCAGAGAAGTATTAACATGAATTGTGTTGGAATTTTAGGATGCTATGCATGAGAGTCTCCCTTGGAACTGATGGCCCATTGCGACTTTCCACAGAGCACTGGGAATCTCAGCCAGGATATCACATGATTTTATTCTGAAAGACTTGGCAGTCATATTTGAGAGTCAAAAAAAAATAAGGAGAGAAATGAATTACAGTAGATGGGGTATAGAAGATGGGAGAGGAGGGGAGGGGGGATAGTAGAGGATAGGAAAGGTAGCAGAATACAACAGTTACTAGGATGGTATTATGTAAAAATGTGGATGTGAAAGCGATGTGATTCTGCAATCTTTGTAATGTTTTGAATAACCAATAAAAAAAAGAGAGATAAAAAAAGAGAGTCAAAATACATCGACTTCATATTGTAGACCTCAATGTGCCTGACTTCATGTGATCTTTTGCCCACTCTTTGGGAATTCTTGCCTGTGAGAGTTTTCCAGACCTTTTTTTAAAATGTGCTTCCTTCAAATTTAATGGTGCCTGGATCAATTGAAACCCACAGTGCCTCCAACTTCAACCTTGAATAATGGCTAGATAAATACCATGAAATTTTTGAAATTCCCATGACCAGGTGGCACTGGAGAACCTTTGAATGTCCTGTGGCTGCTCATGAGTACACCAGACAGTGCCTTGATTGACTGGGTTTCATTAAAATGGTGTAAAATTGAGATGCCAGTAAGTTGGAGCCTGCTAAGTAGTAGGCCTAGAGAAGTGGTGGGCATGTGTGTGATAAAACATCTGTGGTGGGGCCATGTGGATCTGTCATTGTCTTCTAACTGGCTTGTGACTCACATGGTGCAGCCAGCAGACCCTTATATATATGTAAGGCAAATTGTTATATGGAGAGGTTTCAGGGAAATTTTCAGAATCAAGTTGATATGGACATGGGGGCAAGATATGAGGAATAGAAGCCTGGATGGTGCATTCTCCTGCAGACCCTGACAATACACACATGACAGAACTCCGTCCAGCACTGTGTCCCACTTGAACTCCTTGTATTTCATGAAGCAAATACAAAACTCCTAGTGCATCAGCAAGAAACACCACAAAAAGTGGAGGATGACCATATGGCTTCACAGTCCACACGGGGAGTCACTTAGGTCCCAGTGGCCACACTTTACTTACAAAGAGTGAATTCAGCACTGCTGCCTCATGTTCATTGGAAAATAAAAACCATGTGCTCCAAGTCACATAGAAGCAGACCCAGCTTTGATGGTCTCACCTCAACGGAAGCTATAACTCCTGACAGCAGCATATATTTCAAGTGCCCAACCTCAGAGGAAGTTTTGTAAAAGTCTTTAGGTCAGCAGAGCTCCACATTTTTGGACTGTTTAACCTATCCCTTACTTTTGGAAACTCCTTTACCACGTCCAATTTTGTGAACTCCTGAGCACATTCCATTCCTCATATGTATTCACAGATTTTCTAACTCTACTTCTCTAATTGTGTTTTACTTGGGTCGAAGGTAATGTCAAGTCATTGTTCTGGATGAGAGTGGGAACATTTTTGTGTAGCATATATTTGCATACACATTGGATTCATTTTACAATTTTCCATTCGAAATACTGAATCCCTGACACTAACCCATAAACTACTAGACTCTGACTACTAATCCTAATATGATGGAGAAAAATAATCCAAAACAGAATAGAAATACAAGAAGATCGAAGGAGGCATGTTGTATATTTGGACTTGCCTTTTGCATGATAAATGGTAGGTGTTATAAATCTAATTAATTTTTAATTGAAATAGTTCTCCATGTGTTTTAAAGTTACCAACTGTGTGAATTCCTGTCTCCCTTTCTCTGCAGCCTATTCAGCACATGTATTTCTATATGCACATATAGAATCCTACCTGGTACCACACGTACATTCTTGTGAGGTGACTGACATTGCAGATACAAATTGTGAGAAGAGATCACTCCTCCTGCTGTTGTAACTGAAAATTCAACCTATGCGTGAGCCTCCTAGTTGAACAACATTATACATAAATCCATGTTAAGTAAAATGAATATTTTTGTAACTGTGGATGATATATATTTCATGTTGAATTTTGATTGGCATATATATTGCTACTATTTAATGTCTGTGAGTGGGTTTTATATATATACACTCTCCAGATTTTTCAAATATGAAATATTTGTGTTTTAATATACACTCCCTAAATTCTTTCATATTTATGTATGTGGATTTATAATCAACTTTTTACAAGATTATTCTCAGAAATATTCTTCCACCTGAAATACATATTTGGTTCCTAGTACTGAAAACTAACTTTCGTGAATGGTGCATACAAATCCATATATGTCTACAGTAACTGACACAGTTTAACATCAATGCAAGTAGATTCCTATGGCACATGATGTGGATTTTGATGTTCATTTTTATTCAACACTGCTATGTTACTATTTTCTCAGTTTGTGCACATCATAGGATATATATTTTATCCACAAGTTCGCAAATTAACAGGCATTTGTTTCACTCAATCACTTCGAGCTTCAGAACACATGGATTTCTCCATGTTTCTTGACTGGTGTTTTCATGAGACTTCTTTACAACACATTATTTTTGATTTCCATAATCACTTTGAAGCAAAACTCACACACTCTTCATGATAAACCATCTCTGTAATATTACCATTAGATATCTGGTTAGAATGAATGAGTGTATATCAATATAAAATTTCTCATATTTTCTCAGATATCAATTCAATCCATTATTTAAAGTGGAACCAGTTATATTATTTAATCACAGTATGTTCTATTCATGCATTATGTCTGTATTCATAGACACAGTGTACAACTCTTTATACCCAAAATACTAATTCATACATCTTCCAAATATTGCTACTACAAATGGTGGAAGAAATATTCATGTCACCTGATCTACATGTATATTTTATCACAGTAATATTCAGGACACAAAATGAAAAGTTTACACTTATTATTGTACCAAAGCGTAAATGGAAAGTGAGCATGGAATACTAAAAACATCTATGTCCAGGTTGCCTAATGCTCTCAAATGTCAATCCTATTGGTGACTACATATTAGTTTCTTCCTAAGTTTATATATTCAACCTCAATCTTGTTGATAATGCCTAATCCTATCACTTACTTTATCCTTTGCCTGATTTCATAATATCTCTATTGATATCTGCTTTCCTACATATTTTTCCCAGCTCATCATTGTGACTGACTCTTCACATGTGCTCACATTTACATTCACTCTCTATCCGAAAACCTATTGTTAAAGAACATTTGGTCCAAATACTATGCTCACTCTTCTTTCGAAACCTATCGACTATCTTCCTAATCCTACCAACTATTCCTGTTTAAGTGGATGGTCTCTTCTACATTCAATCATCCAAGGTACAAGGTCCTATGCCAATGATTATCGATTTATCTGAGACATCTGTGCAGAATATAATTCAAAGCTTAGTGTATCAATCAAGGGCCCAATGGCCTTCTGGGCTTCAAATCTCACCTAGATTTCTGTTTTCATACTTATATTTCACCTCTATGTTAATGGAAATATTGCAGGTTCCCAATACCATTATTCATCCAGCAGAATTCTTCCTAAACCAATTTGAACATGTTATTAACCATTACCATACACTTTTCCCTCATTCTAACTTTACAGAAGAGAAGGTACAGAGTTGGTCTTACAATACAGGAATGTAGGGGCTCTTCCATCTGCTGAGAAACTCAAAGGTCCATGCAGAAATGATCCCTGGAGAAGATTTAGGAAGCTATGAAGGACCTGAGAAAGCAAAAGTCATTTTCCATGGCAAACAACCTGGTCAGAGAGAAGGGTTGTGTCTGAATCAGCCTCTCTCTTCTTAATGTAGAGAAGATGGTTCAAACAAGGCCTATGTGGAGAGCTGTTCCCGGGTGCATATGATTGATATACCATTCTAACTTGGGAAAGTGTCACAGGAAGCAGGAGCAGCCTCCATCTCATGGGAACTTTGGAAGCAACTGTTAGGACAAAGTGGTTCGAAAGCAGTGACCTCATTGATTTCCTGAAGGAAGTGACCTCACTTCACTTCATTGGTGATGAAACTCTCTGAACTTAAGATCCAGGAAACCAGGCACAAAAGCCAGTTCCAGTCGCAGTCCCAGTGGTCTCACTTGTTTCGATTTACAAAGGACAGGGTGAGACACTCTTGGTACCTACTGATGTGAGGATGGCCAAATGCCAGGAAACTTCTGAAGAGGAGCCTTTCCTGAGAAAGCAGGTAGTGGCTCACCGCTGGCTCCTGACAACTTCACAGAGTTGGCCAAGGAGTCCAGAAATGAGACAGGACATGCCATTTCGGGGGAACATAGTATGGCCCTCAAGTCAGAAGACACTCTGGATAGTTACAGACCTACTTGGGGAAAGGAGGTGCCTTGTTGGTGTGGGTGTGGGTTTGTGGTTTTGTCTCATGTTCGGAGAATAGATAGAGAAGACGGTTTGTTTGGTTTGGAGTGAACTGTTTCTAGTAAGGCGAATGTTTCTATGTCTGTTTATCCAAGTGTGTCCATGGTTGTAGACATTAGAAAAGATAATGCAACAATGGATGTGTCCTGTCTCGTAGAAAGCTTCCAAACATTCATCCTGCCCAATTTATGAATGGACTGAGGCTTGCCTTATCGATGGTCTACGCCTGCTGTCTTCCTAAGTTCCTGTTTTCTACCTGAATTCTGACCACTCTCCAGAATAGGCTCATGGTTTTGTGTCCAAGATATGTACCACCTCCAAGCTCTGTGACATAGACATGTACTGGATAGCTGAAGGGCATGGAAATCATCCCAGAAAACTCAGAAATCACTGTGACCAGGAAAGTCTCAGTGGAGAAACCCTGCTTGGGGCCTTTTGCTTACCTAATGTTCTGTTTCCCTGAATGTCAGGAAGGTCTTTTCTCAGGTCACACCTTTGTGAAGCCTGAAGAAAACAGTTTTCAAATGGAAATGAATGGGGATCACCTGTGGCTCTTTGCTTAATTGCTTTGAAAAGAATGTGTCTTATTCAGACTCTTGGCCCTGTGTGATGCTGTGGCTTTGATTGTCAGCACCTAATGGATCTAAAGAAAGATTCTATTTGTACGTCCAAAGCCAAGATGGCAAAAAGAGCAGTAATTGTGGATGAAGTCTCTCGCCTTCCTCTGTAAGGGTCCTGACTTCCATCAAGTGAGAATAGGGATCCTTTGGGTCAAGTGAGTTCCTCAAACCCTGCATGCTAGCCCATAGGTGATTGGGTTTTTTCATGACTCCAATTCACATGAAGAATCTAAAACCCACAGTCAGTAGGCCTCAAATTGGAGAAGCAGAGCAGTATTAATGGCAGGCCTATTTGATCACTCCTGGTTCAAAGGAAGGTAGTACAGTCCACCCTGAATTCAGGCAAATGAGGGGCAAGGGAGATTATTTTGGAGACTTTCTTGGGCTGAGCCCCTCATGGAAACTTCCAGCCAGAAGTTATGATGAGTGTCTAAATGGAAGAAAATGAGGGTCATGTGGGAGTGTTTTGGTTTTAATTGTGAACATTTGTGTGGTGGTTGGAAGAGATGGCTGCGTCCACCTGGGCTTGAACTCTGGTATGACTCTCCTTAGAGACTGAGTTCTGAAACTCACCTCAGCGAAGTATTGTCCTGAATTGTGTTGGGATTGTAGGAGGCCATGCATGAGATTCGCCCTTGGAAACTAAGATCTAGACCCAGGGTGGCTTTCCACAGAGCACTGGGAAACTCAGCCAGGGTATCACATGATTTTATTCTGAAAGACTTGGCAGCCATAGTTAAGAATCAAAACACACATGGACATCACATTGTAGACCTCAATGCACCTAGCTTCATGTGACATTTTAGCCACTCTTTGGGAAGCCTTGCCTCTGAGAGTTCTCCAGAGCATTCTTTGAAATAAGCATCCTCATCATTTAATGGTTCCTGAATTAATTGAAACACACAGTGCCTCCAACTTCATCCTTGAAAAATGGCTCCATAAATACCATGAAATTTTTGAATTTCTCATGTCCAGGTGGCAATGGAGAACCTTTCAATATCCTGTTGCTGATTATGAGTATAACAGACAGTGCCTTGATTGACTGGGTTTCATTAAAATGGTGTCAAACAGAGATGTCAGTAAGTTGGAGCCTGCTGAGTAGTGGGCCTAGAGTCATGGTGGGCAGCTGTGTGATAAAACATGTGTGGTGGGGCCATGTGGATCTTCCATTGGCTTCCAAATGGCTTGTGGCTGACATGGTGCAGCCAGCAGACCCTTATATGTAAAGACATCTTGTTATATATAGAGGTTTCAGGTCAATGTTTAGAATCAGGTTGCTATGGTCAAGGGGGCAAGCTATGTGGGATATAAGCCTGGTTGGTGCATTCTCCTGCAGACCCTGACTTGTTGGGGTTCCAGGGTGCAGAGTTTAGCTCCCTCAGGCCTGACAGTGTGCAAGAACCTGTGGCTGTGATTTAGGTCAGCTGAGGCAAACCTCAGTTAGGAGGAGGAAAGGTTCTCTTCCCCTTATCGCAAGTCACAAGCTCTGCATGGTTTGGCCAAGAGGAAGAAGCTTTCTGCATACTTGTCCAGGGAACAGTACATTCTGAAGAGATAAATGCCTGCTCAGGGGAGTAGACAATGTCTACAAAGAACTTTAGGAGGGTACTTATCAAATGAACAGGAACAATCTGAATTCAGCTCTGTGTACCCACTGAGGCATGATATTTGGGCAATGTGGGCAAAGTGTTGTTGAAGAATTGCTTGCTTTGTTAGAAGAAGAATATAAAAGGAACTTGCAAATAAACCTCAGCATGCAGTTGCAATTGCTGCCTTTGCTCTGCATCCCCTGTGTCCTGGTTATTTTGTGACCCTTACCCAGGGACCCAAACGCACTAGACGTTCACAATTGGCGCCGGAATAGGGACCCTGCTGGATTGTCAGGAAGGGTAAGTTTTTTATTTCTTTATATTACAGGGTGATGGGACAATCTTCATCTTCTCCTTTTTTACGTATTCTTAGGCATTCACTTGCCATCTATGGTATTAACATTTCTCATTCTGATATAGAGATGTGTCTTAAGGTCGTCAGGGAATGGAATCCCTGGTTCCCGGAGGAAGGATCTATGGATGTAGATAATTGGAAACGGGTCCGTCACAATTTTGAAAGGGCTATGAGACAAGGTGAAAAAATTCCGATTCGGTTTTGGTCTATCTGGTCTATTTTATATACAATGTTTAAAGCTATGGAGGAAGAAAGGTTGATTGGCAATTTACAAAAGGAGCTAGCTCCCTCTATTCTAGATCTCCCTCTGGATATTAGTGAAAAAGAAGAGGTAGTAAAAGATACGCAACAATTTACTCATAAATCTTCACAAAATTCTGCTGATTTAATTGGTAATGATAAGGAAGAGAAAACGAAAGTAAAAACGATGATTGATGATCGCTCCGTTTCGGAGCAATTCAAGCTTGTTATGGAGGAGGTTCTGGGACGTCTTAATAAATTAGAAGCTAAAATGGACCCTAAGCCTTTATCGGGAACCAGGCCCTCTGCCCCTCCGGCCATTAACCCTTTTTTGGCAGCTTCTTTAATGGCTGTCCAGGAAATGGACTCAGAGCCTTCTGACGATGAGGATGACACTCCCTTCTTTGCTTTTCCTATAATCAGGCCTGATCCAGCTAATGGAATGGCACATCCACCTCGGTATGAGGGGATTGATATTGATCATATTGGTAGATTAAAAAAGGCAGTGACAACGTACGGACCTCAATCCCATTATGTAAAAGAATTGCCTAATGCTTTTGCTACTCATTACAATAATTTTGCTCCTGAGGATTGGAAGATTGTGGGCCGTGCTCTTTTACGAGAGCCGGAATATCTTCAATGGCAAATGTGGTTTTTAGAAGGATGTGCCACTAAGGCTAGAGAAAATGGTAATAGTCAAAACCCTGTTATTTGTTCTATAGGGTACCCTATGTTATCTGGCACTGGAATGTTTGATGACATTCAACATCAGATTAATACTCCTCCTGAGATTCATGAGCAATTGAAGGAAATAGCTTTAGAAGCTTGGAACAAAATTAGACCTACTGGAGAATATAATGGCTCATGGACAAAAGTTTCACAAAAATCCAATGATCCTTATGTAGAATTTTTGTCTAGATTAAAATTGACAATTGAACGAACCTTGAGAGGAGAGGCTGCCAGGCAACAATTACTACGTTTGCTGGCTTATGAAAATGCTAATGAAGATTGTAAACGAGCCATTTTACCGATTAAAGATACAGGAGATATTCATACATACTTAAAAGTGTGCAAAGATATAACATCAGAATCCAGAAAGATGCAATTATTTGCTGAAACCATGGCCTCTACATGGCATGCTTTGCAGAATACTAATCGAAATTTGGCTAAGATGAAGTGTTTTGGGTGCGGCCAGACTGGACATTTGAGGAAAAATTGTAAACAAAAGAATGATAAGGAAGCTAGGGGACCTGGAATATGTCCTAAATGCAAAAAGGGTAAACATTGGGCTCGAGAATGTAGAATGAAAAGTGCAGCCACTCTTGCAGTGCAGGGAAACAGTCCATCGGGCCGGACCCCAGGCCCTGGACAAATAAACGGGGGCAACCCACAATCTTTTCCCTACAACCCGCAACCCAACATAGTGCCGCCGTGGACATCCCAGCCTTAAGTGATTTTGATCTTCAGGGTGGTGCTATGCCTAAAAGAATACCTACAGGAATATTTGGGCCACTACCTCCAGGGACTTTCGCTTTGTTCACAGGACGCTCCAGCCTTAATGCTAAAGGTATTACTGTCCATTTAGGCATTATTGATGCAGACTATGAAGGAGAAATTCAGATCTTAATGTCTTCTCTTGCTGATGTTCATTTTTCCAAAGGAGAAAGAATTGCCCAACTTCTCTTATTACCTTACCTCCCTATAGGGGATTCCTCTAATCAGAGGCAGGGCGGATTTGGCAGTACTGACACACAAAGTGTTTTTTGGGC
This sequence comes from Callospermophilus lateralis, assembly GCF_048772815.1. Taxonomy (NCBI): domain Eukaryota; kingdom Metazoa; phylum Chordata; class Mammalia; order Rodentia; family Sciuridae; genus Callospermophilus; species Callospermophilus lateralis. The sequence goes on from NW_027513433.1 coordinate 67,606, forward strand.
CACACAAATTACTAAAATGCAACCCCTTATAAAAGTAAAGCTAGGAACTAAAATAATTAGTGCTTTAATTGATACAGGATCTGATATTACTCTAATAAAAACTCAAGATTGGCCGTCTAATCTTCAGTATCAAACAATACCCTGTCAAATTAAGGGAGTTAGCTTAGCTCCCGTATTGGCCAAGTATTTAACTTGTATTGGCCAAGCTTTAAACCATATAACTATTCAATCAGAGGACGGACAAATAGCTGTATTAAAATCCTACATTCTAGAAGTTCCTCTTAGTATAATCGGAAGGGATATTTTAGAACAATGGGGAGCTTATATTCAATTTTAAATAATTCTAGATGGAGCCACTGAAAATTATGTGGAAATCCGAGGACCCTTTATGGAGTGAACAATGGCCCTTAACAAAAGAAATGTTAGATGCTGCTCACCTGTTGGTCAAGGAACAATTACAACAAGGCCATATCGAATTTTCTACATCCCCATGAAACTCACCTATATTTGTCATAAAAAAGAAGTCTGGTAAATGGAGATTGTTAACTGATTTAAGAGAAGTGAATAATTCCATGTACCCCATGGGGGCTTTACAACCTGGAATCCCCTCTCCTGCTATGTTACCAAAAAATTGGCATATTGTAGTTATTGATTTACAGGATTGTTTCTTTACCATTCCTGTTCATCCTATTGATCGTAAGTGCTTTGCTTTTTCTTTACCGCAATTTAATCATAAAGGACCTCATCTTCGGTATCAATGGAAAGTATTACCCCAAGCAATGATGAATTCCCCTACGATGTGTCAAATTTATGTCGATGTAGCATTAAAACCTATCCGTAAAAATTGGCCTCAGTTATATATTTCTCATTATATGGATGATATTCTCTTTTCAGGACCTGATAGACAGGAACTTGATGACTTATTACAAAAATTGCCAATTTATTTTCAACCTTACGGGTTAATAATTGCCCCTGAAAAGATACAGAAGGAGGATGTCATTAATTACTTGGGATATACAGTTACTAGACAAAAGATAATTCCTCAAAAATTATCAATCAGGAGAGATAATTTAAAAACACTTAATGATTTTCAAAAATTATTAGGGGATATTAATTGGTTACGACATTCTTTGGGAATACCTACCTAACAATTAAGTCATTTGTTTTCATTGTTACAAGGAGATCCTGCACTTACTAGTTCTCATATAATTACTAAAGAAGCCTCTGATGAATTAACCTTTGTAGAACAACGCATTAAAAATGCATTTCTTCAGAGAATAGATCTACAAGCCCCTATCTCTCTTTATATCTTAAATACATTTCAATATCCTACTGCAGTTCTGGGACAGCATGAGCTTCCTTTAGAATGGATTTACACAAAGCATAGATTCTCCAAAAATATTATGCCATATGCTGACCAGATCGCATTATTAATTGAACAAGGAAGACAGAGAAGTATAACCCTGACGGGCAATGACATTTCTCACATAATTACCCCATTACCTAAAGACCAATGGACTTACTTGGTACAAATGACTGAAATGCTACAAATAGCGTTGGCTGAATATACTGGAGGTATTTCCTATCATTTCCCCAAGGGCAAATTATGGCACATGCTAAAATGTCAACGATTTGTAATTAATAATATTATTAGTGAATATCATGTAGACAAGGTTGTTACTGTGTTTACTGATGGATCAAAAACTAAAAGTGCTTATTTGACAGAGAATCAATATTGGGTTCAAATAACAAACTATCAATCTGTCCAACAAAATGAGTTATTTGCAGTTATTCAAGTTTTAAATGATTTTGATAATCAAGACATTAACATTCTTACTGACTCTGCATACACGATGGGAGTAGTTAAAAATATATTTACTGCAGTAGCCTATTCTAATAAACCTGCTCTACAAAATCTTTTTCTTACCTTACAAAAACTTTTACAAGCTCGTAATGCTTGCATATTTATAGATCATATAAGATCACACTCTAAGTTACCAGGATTTTTAACATATGGTAATGCTCAAGTAGACAAATTAGTGATGTTCAAAACTCCTCAAGAAGAACATAATTTGTTACATTCTAATGCGGGACATTTGCATGTTAAATATAGAATTCCTTATAGACAAGCCAAACAGATTATTAAAAATTGCCCTGTTTGTCGACCCTTACATCTCAGAATTGTACCCTCTGGAGTAAATCCTAGAGGAATCCAACCTAATGAATTATGGCAAATGGATGTTACACATGTCCCCTTGTTTGGACGTTATTCTTATGTTTATGACACTATTGATACATATTCTAAATTTTTGTGGGCTACCGCTCAAAATGGAGAAACCACCCGTCATGTTATTCAACACTTAGTGGAAACATTTGCTATTATGGGAATTCCTGCTATGATTAAAATTGATAATGGCCCGGCATATACTAGTAAAAGTAGACTTTTGTGAATTGTATAATATTGTTCATCTAACCGGAATAGAATATAATCCACAAGGACAAGCTTTAGTAGAACGTGTACATGCTACGCTTAAAACACAAATTAAAAAATTAAAAAGGAGGAAAATGACAGATTTAAATATGCACTTGTTTAGACATTTACAAAATCAACCTAAAGCATTGTTACATCAAGCTTTATTTATTTTAAATTTTCTTAATCTTCCACAAGGAGAAATATTGACAAGAGCAGAACGACATTTTGAGCAGAAAACCTTAGAAACAGTTCATGAACCAATTTGGATAAAAATTGCAGCAGATGCTGAATGGCAGCCAGGGATTTTACTTTATAGGGGAAAGGGCTATGCTTATGTTTCAACAGAAAATGGACACCGGCAATGGCTTCCAGGGTGGTGGATTCAGACCCATCACGATCAGAATGGCACCAAGGGGGGCACCCTATCCACTACCCCAGCCGAGGAATCAAGATCCTGAGCTTGATGTTCCGGTGGCAACAATGGCACGTCTTCATCTTGGGGCCCGACGTCGTCGACGTCCTAATTTCTGTCCCTTACCTACTTGGGGTCAAATTAAAAAGCTGAGTGGGGAAGGGCAAAAGGTGCTGCAACGAACGGGGAAGAGTTGCACCCCAGAAAATTTATTTCTGGCCATGTGTGCATTATTGACTGTGTCTTCCGCTTCTGAGGTACAAAATAATAATACTCACTATTGGGCCTATATTCCTAATCCACCTTTGCTGGAACCTGTTACTTGGGGTGACATGGATATTACCTTATATACTTCTCCTGCTCTTTTATCTCTCCCTTGGAACAATTTAACATATATGAATATTAATGATGGAACACCATTTAATTTCACTCATAAGAATGATAACAGTAAACCTATATGCTTGGGTGTTCCTCCTTGCTTACAATTAGATTGGCAACATTGGATACTAGTTGGAAATTGGAGTAATGATTCTCGAACCCGTTTACAACGGTTGTCTGCATGGTCTGTCAATATGACCTGGGATAATATAACTGAACAAAAATACCCTATGTTCCCCGAGTGCCCCGATTTTACTTATTGGGACTTGAGATATTCCCCTTTCATATGGCAGGAATGTTTAGGCAAATTTGGAAAGATATTTCAGGATATTATCATGTGGGGTCCTTACGGGATGTTCTTAAAAAATTGTTCAGAATGGGATATTACTGCTTGTGATTTATCTTCTACATACAGAATCCCGCCAAAAGAGAGATGGAATGAAACCATTCGGAACGACAAATTGATGGCCTGGGGTGATGGCGGAATTGCTGACCCACGGTTGGCTTCAGTGTAGTACCCTCATCATTTACAAACACATTTATGGAAAATTGCTGCTGCAACTAAACCTGTAATTTTGTCTAATGGCTCTTTCTCTGGGACTAGTCAATCTGCTGCTTCTTATAATTTTACTGTATTTAAAGAATATAATATAACTACATGTGCGCCCATGCCATATCTGTTCCTAATTGGAAATGTTACTTTTGATGAGGGAATTTTATCCTTTAATTGTAAATTGTATACCTGTATTAATACATCCGTTTCTATTCCTTCTGGTTATTCCATTGTGCTGTTACAACAGCGCTCTCACATTTGGCTTCCTGTGAACTTACAACGACCATGGTCCCAAGATCCTGTAAATACTTTGGTTCTGGAATTTTTGAGACAATTGTTAAAACGTACTAAACGATTCGTGGGAGTTGTTTTTGCTGTAATTCTAAGTCTTATTGCAGTGGCTACAGTTGCTCCAGTTTCAGGGATAGCTTTACATACTTCTTTACAAACAAAACATTTTGTTGAGGAATGGCATAAAGATTCACATGAGTTATGGCTATCCCAGCTCAAATAGATTTTAGAATTCAAACTCAAATAGATATTTTAAAACAAACAGTTAATTGGTTAGGAAAAAAGATACTCACCTTAGAACAAGAAATTAGATTGAAATGTGACTGGAATTCAACTTCTTTCTGTATAACTAATATACAATATAACCAAAGCTTACACGAATGAAATATCATACAAAATTATCTCGATGGTAATGAAAAAGCTCAACTAATGATTGATTCTTTACAAAATATATATTTGAAATTTTTGGAAAAGGGTTTCAACATGATGATGCTGCACAAATAGCTGAATTGTTTTTAAAACAGTTAGAGGAATTAGATACCAAAGGAATTGCTCAAAGTCTTACCCATACAGCTGGAGGAGTGGGAATAGTGTTATGCTTAGTTATTATCCTGTTTGTAATTATATATTGTATGTGCATAAAACCATCTCAAGACTCAATATTAACTTTGTGGAAAGCTGCTTTAGAAAAACAAAAAGAAAAGGAAGAAATTGTTGGGGTTCGAGTGTGCAGAGTTTAGCTCCCTTAATCCTGACAGTGTGTAAGAGCTGTGGCTGTGATTTAGGTCAGCTGAGGCAAACCTCAGTTAGGAGGAGGAAACGTTCTCTTCCACTTATTGCAAGTCACAAGCTCTGCATGGTTTGGCCAAGAGGAAGAAGCTTTCTGCATACTTGTCCAGGGAACAGTACATTCTGAAGAGATAAATGCCTGCTCAGGGGAGTAGACAATGTCTACAAAGAACTTTAGGAGGGTACTTATCAAATGAACAGGAACAATCTGAATTTAGCTCTGTGTACCCACTGAGGCATGATATTTGGGCAATGTGGGCAAAGTGTTGTTGAAGAATTGCTTGCTTTGTTAGAAGAAGAATATAAAAGGAACTTGCAAATAAACCTCAGCATGCAGTTGCAATTGCTGCCTTCGCTCTGCATCCCCTGTGTCCTGGTTATTTTGTGACCCTTACCCAGGGACCCAAACGCACTAGACGTTCACACTGACCTACCACACGTGACAGAATTCCCTCACGCACCGGGTAATAGTTGAATTCTTTGTATTTCATGAAGGAAATACCAAAATCCCAAAACTCCCTTTTATACCCATTCGGTCCTGGGCTTTTCTTGGTTGGTAGTCTTTTGATTGCTTCTTTATTTCATCCATTGATATAGGTAGGTTTAAATTGTGTGTATCCTCCTGACTGTGTCTGGGCAATTCATATGATTTAAGAAATTTATTGATGTATTCACTATTTTCTATTTTATAGGAATATAGGTTTTTGAAATAATTTCTAATTGTCTTCTGTATTTCTGTAGCATCTGTTGTGATATTGCCTCTTTCATCCTGTATATTAGTAATTTGAGTTCTCTCTCTTCTTCTCTTCATTAGCATGGCTAAGGGTCTGTCGATCTTATTTATTTTTTTGAAGAACCAACTTTTAGTTTTGTTAATTTTTTCAAAAGATTCTTTTGTTTCAATTTTGTTGATTTCCGCTCTGATTTTAATTATTTCTTGCCTTCTGCTAAATTTGCTATTGTTTTGCTATTCCTTTTCTAGGGCTTTTAGATGAAGTGTGAGCTCATTTATTTGTTGGTTTTTCCTTTTTTTTGAAGAATGACCTCCAGGCGATGAATTTTTCTCTTAAAACTTCTTTCATTGTGTCCCATAGATTCCGATATGTAGTGTCTGTATTTTCATTTATCTCTAAGAATCTTGTGATTTCCTCCTTTATGTCTTCTATAACCCATTGATCATTCAGTAACATATTGTTCATTTTCCATGTGATGTAGGATTTTTCCTGCCTTCTTTTCATTGATTTCCTGTTCATTCCATTATGATCAGATAAAATGCATGGTATTATCTCCACCACTTTATATTTACTGAGGGTTGCCCTGTTGCATAATATATGGTCTATTTTTGAGAAGGATCCATGTGCTGCTGAGATCCATAGTTTCTTTATTCAACTTTTGTTTGGAGGATCTGTCCAATGGTGAGAGAAGTGTGTTGAAGTCACCCATAATTAGTATGTTGTGGTCTATTTAATTTTTGAACTTGAGGAGAATTTGTTTTATGAATGTAGCAGCACCATTATTTGGTGCGTAAATAGCAAGACATTGCTGTTGAATGGTTCCTTTTAACAGTATATAATGTCCTTCTTTGTCCCTTTTGATTAACTTAGTCTTGAATTCGATTTTATTCGATATGAGGATGGCCACCCCTGCTTGCTTACGAGGACCGTGTGCATGGTATATTTTTTCCCAACCTTTTATCTTGACCCTGTGTATGTCTTTTCCATTCAAATGTGTCTCCTGGAGGCAACGCGCTGTTGGATTTGTTTTTTTTTTTTTTTAATCCAAGTTACCAGCCTATGTCCCTTTATTGGAGAGTTTAAGCCATTAATGTTTTGAGTTACTATTGATGTATGGTTTGTACTGCCAGCCACGTTTGATTTTTTATCTTTTTTTTTAATTTAGTTTGTTTCTCCATGATTAGCTTTCCCCCTGCTCTCTGTCATTACCGAGGCACTTCCTTTCTTCTTCGTGTAGTGTTTTGCTCAAGATGCTTTGCAATGCTGGTTTTCTGGTTACAAATTCTTTTAGCTTTTGTTTATCATGAAAGATTTTTATTTTGTTGTCATACCTGAAGCTTAATTTTGCTGGATACAGAATTCTTCGTTGGCATCCATTGTCTTTCACTGTTTGAAATACGTTGTTCCAGCATCTTCTCGCTTTCAGCGTCTGTGATGAAAAATCCGTCGTTAACCTTATTGGTTTACTCCTGAATGTAATCTGCCTCCTTTGTCTTTTAGCTTTTAATATTTTCTCTTTGTTCTGTATATTAGATATCTTCATAAAAATGTGTCTTGGCGTTGGTCTACTGTGATTTTGTGTGCTCGGTGTCCTGATGCATCTACAATATGTATATCCGTTTCCTTTTTTATTTCTGGAAAGTTTTCTGAAATTATTTCATTCAGCAGGTTACTCATTCCCTTGGTTTGAATCTCTGTACCTTCCTCTATCCCGATGACTCATAAGATTGGTTTTTTTATGTTATCCCATATCTCTTGGATGTTTTTCTCCTGATTTTTTACCAGCATTTCTGAGTTGGCTAGAGTCTATTCAAGATGATATATTTTGTCTTCATTATCTGACGTTCTGGCTTCTACTACCTCCACTCTGTTAGTGATACTCCCAATTGGGTTTTTAATTTGGTTTATCGTTTCCTTAACTTCTAAAATTATTGTTTGATTTTTTAAATAATCTCTATCTCCTGATAAAGATGCTCATTTTCTTCTTTTATGTGTTTATGTAATTCATTTTCAATGTGTTCTTTCACTGTTTGGATTTGCTGTATTGTATCCTCTTTAAGGTTCCATTCTATTTGTCTAAGGTATTTCTTGAGTTCTTTTTATGACCATTTTTCTGATGATTCTAGGTCCTCCTGAATATTTAGGCTGTCCTTCATTGTTTGTACTCCTTTTCATCCTTGCTTTTTTATGCTGCTCATGTTACTTCTTGTTCTGTTTGACTGCTGAGTTACTGTTTACTCTTATAAATTTATTTTATTTTATTTCCTTGGGAGGAAAGATATTAGAAGGGAAGGGAAGAAGTCACTAAAGAGAATGAGAGTAGGCAGGTAGAACTCAAGGGTGGGGGAATAAGAAAATTACAAAGAAATGAAAAGACAAAAGAAAAAAATAGAAAATAAAGAAAGAAAGAAAATAATTAAAAAAATAATAATAAAAATAAAAAATCAAAATTAAAATTTAAAAATAATAATAATAATAAAATTAAAAATATAAAAACATTAAAAAAGTTAAAGAACAACAACAAAAAATGAAAATGAAAGAAAAAGAAAAAAAAACAAAAATAGAACAAAAAAAACCCCAAATTAAAAAAAAATAAATAATAATAATAATAATAATAATAATGAATGCAGTCATAGAGTTCGATTAACTTCTCTTCCAGTAGGTGGAGCTGTGCCCACTGGGCCAAGCTTCTCCTCTCAATAGGTGGGAACCAATAACTGTGCATCAGCTCTTCCTCCCAGCCTGGGCGTGTGTCCAATCTTAAGTGCCTAGGGACTTCTCTTGTGATTCCTCAAGCCAGGCCCCATTCACCTGTGACACTCAGCACAATACTGGCTACACGCCAGGTCTGCTGCTCCTCGGATCCTTGTTTTAATGAACGCCTGGGCACATTCTCCCTGTTTGCTTCCCTCAGACCCTAAGTTTGTAGAGCTTGGGGATGAGAACCTCCAGCGAATTTGCTTGCCCTGCGGGAGCCACGCCCCCATTAGCTGGTGCAAGAGATCTCAGTTTTCAGCACTGGTGAAAGTGGTAGCGTAGAGTTCCGTGCCGCGAGTCCCGTGCCACTCCTGATTCCCTTGGTCTTGCTATCGCGCTCATGGAAGAGCTGAGAGGGGCCCTAACGGGAGAGTTGGGAGGGGCCCTTAAGGTTTCCCTGCTGTGTGGAGAGAGATGGCTAGGGGATTACACACCTGTTGCGCTGGTTTCAATTAAGTTATCTCCTCTGCCTGTGAGGTCAGTTCTCTGCCATGGTGGTATCCCTTGTAAATGGTGACCGTTCGTTCCCGTTGCCGGGTGACCAATGCAACGGGTGGGTCCTGACTGTCTCTCCCAAGACCAGTTTTAATCCTGTGGCCACTACCCATGAAGGCTTGGTTGGCTTTTACCTCTGTACGTTCAGAAGGGTCGACCAGTTATTTCAGCGGGATCATTAGTGCTGAGTAACAAGAAGCAGGCAAACGGCAGGTTGAATGCAGCCGATCCGGTCTCATTGTGTGTTCTGAGGGGCCCAGACTGTTTGCCCCAGATCCACGTCAGCTCAGCATTGCCTAGTGATCCAGAGCAAACAGCATTTAGACAGTTTACGACTCCCTATTTCCGTGCAGATGAAGAGGTCAGAGAATTGATCTCTCGGCACACTCCACGATGTTGGATCTCTCTCCATGTGTTTTAAACATCACAAATATGTGAATTCCTGTCTCACTTTCTCTGTAGCCTATTCAGCACATGTGTTTTTATATGCACATATAGAATCCTACCTTGTATCACACATACATTTTTTGAGGTGGCTGACTTGGCAGATAAAAATTGTGAAAAGAGATTACTCCTCCTAAACGCTGTTGGAACAGAAAATTCAATCTATGTGTGAGCTTCCTAGTTGAAAAACATTATACATAAATTCATGTTCAGTAAATGAATATTTCTGTATCTGTGGATGATATATATTTCTCGATGAATTTCGATTGGCATATATATTGCAACTTTTTAATGTCTCTGTGTGTATTTGGTTTTATAGTATATATATATATATATATATATATATATATATATATATATATATATACACTCTCCAGATTTTTCAAATATGAAATATATGTGTCTTTTATACACTTCGTAAATTCATTTATGTTCATGTATGGGGATTTATAATCAACTTTTCACAAGATTATTCTCAGCAATATTCATCCACTTGAAACACATATTTGTTTCCTAGTACTGAAAACAAACTTCAGTGAATGGTACATACATATCCTAATATTTCTACAGTTACTGACCCAGTTTAACATCAATACAAGTAGATTCCTATGGGACATGATTTGTATTTTGACGTTCATTTTTATACAACACTTGTACGTTAATATTTCTTCAGTTTATGCACATCGTATGATATATATTTCATCCACAAGTTCGCAAATTTATAGGAATTTGTTTCACTTTCAATAACTTCCTGCTTCAGGACACATGTATTCTTCCATGTTTCTTGACTGGTCTTTTTATTAGACTTCTTTCCAAACACATTATCTTCGATTTCCTTAAGCACTTTTGAAGTAAAACTCACACACCCTTCATGATAAAACATAATCCAAATATTACCATTAGATGTATAACTGGTTGGAATGAATGAGTCTATATCAATATAAGATTTCCTGTATATTTTTAGATATCAATTCAATAGATTATTTAAATTTGGAACCAGTTATATTATATATTCACAGTATGGTCAATTCATGCATTATCTCTATATTCATAGACACATGGTACACCTGTTTGTACCCCCAATACTAATATATACATGTTCATAATATTGTTCCCAGAAATGTTGGAAGAAATACTCATGTCATCTGATCTACATGTATATTTTATCAGAGTAATATTCTGGACACAAAATGCATAGACCACACTTAGGATTGTACCAAAGCATAAATGTAAAGTGAGCATGGATTTCTAAAAACATCTATGTCCAGGTTGCCTAATGCTCTCAAGTGTCCATCCTATTGGTGAGTACATATTTGTTTCTTCCTAATATTATGTATTCAACCTCAACACTGTTGAAAATGTTTAATCCTAGCACTCACTTTATTCTTTGCCTGATTTCCTAATGTCTCTATTAATATCTGCTTTCGTACATATTTTCCTCTGTTCATCATTGTGACTGACTCTTCACATGTGCTGACATTTACATTCACTCTCTACCAGAAACCCTATTGCAAATGAACATTTGGTCTAAATCCTATACTCACACTTCTATCTAAACCTACTGACTATCTTCCTGATCCTATGGACTATTCCTTTTTGACTGGATGTTCTCTTCAACATTCAATCATCCAAGGTACACACTCCTCTGCCATTGTATATCGATTTTTCTGAGACATATGTGCAGAACATAATTAAAAGCTAAGTATCCCAATCAAGAGCCCAATGCCTTATGGGCTTCAAATCTTATGTCGATTTCTGTTTTCATACTTATATTTCACCTATATATTCTTATAAATATTGCAGTTGCCCAATACCATTATTCATCCTGCAGAATGATTCCTAACCCAAATTGAAACTGTTATTAATAATTACCATACACTATTCCCTCAATCTAACTTTACAGAAGAGCAGGGACAGAGTTGGTCTTACAAAATAGCAATGTAGGGTATTTTCCACCTAGTGAGAAACCCAAAGGTCCATGCAGAAACGATCCCTGGAGAAGACTTAGGCAGCTATGAAGGACCTGAGAGATCAAAAGTCATCCTCCATGGAAAACTACGTTGTCAGGATGAAGGATGTGTCTGATTCAGCCTCTCGCTTCTTAATGTAGAGAAGATGCACCAAACCAGGACTGTGTGGAGAGCTTTTCCCAGGTGCCAATGGTTGATATACCATTCTAACTTGTGAAAGTGTCACAGGAACTAGGGGCAGCCTCCATCTCATGAGACCCTTAGAAGCAACTGTTAGGACAATGTGGTTGCCAAGGCAGTGACCTCATACAGTTCCTGAAGGAAGTGACCTAACTAACTTTCTTGGTGATGGAACTCTCTGAATTTGGGATCCAGGAAGCCAGGCACACAGAGCCAGTCCCATTCCCAGTCCCAGTGGACTCACTTGTTTGATTTAGCAAGGACAGAGTCAGTCTTTCTTGGTTCCTACTGATGTGAGGATGGCCAAATGCTAGGATATCTCGGAAGAGTGGCCTTTTCTGAGGAAACAGGTAGTGGCTCACCCGTGGTTTCTGACAACTTCACAGAGTTTGCCAAGGAGACCAGATCTGATACAGGACAGGCAATTTCAAGGGAACTTACTATGGCACACCAGTCAGAGAACACTCTGGATAGTCACAGACCTACTTGGGGGAAGAAGTACCTTTGATTGTGTGGGTGTGAGTTTGTGGTTTTGTCTCATGTTCTCAGAATATTAAGGAAAGGCAGTACATTTGGTTTGGAGTGGACTTTTTATAGTAAGTTGATTGACAAGGTGAGTGTTTCTATGTCTGTGTATCCGACTGTGTTCGTGGTTGTAGACATTAGAAAAGAGAATGCATCAATAGATGTGTCCTGTCTAGTAAAAAGCTTCCCAGCATTGATTCTGCCCAATTTATTAATGGAGTTTGGCTTGCCTTATGGATGGGCAACATCTACTATCTTCCTATGTTCCTGTTTTCTTCCTGAATACTGGCCATTCTCCAGAATAGGCTCATGGGTTTATGGACAAGATATGTACCACCTCCAAGCTCTGTGACATGGCCTTGTACTCGAAAGCTGAAGGAAATTGGAGCATCTCAGAAAACTCAGATATCAGTGTGACCAGTAAAGTCTCAGTGGAGAAACTGTGCTTTGGGCCATTTGCTTACCTATTGTTCTGTTGCCCTGAATGTCAGGAAGATCATTGCCTCAGGCCACCCCTTTGTGAATCCTGAAGAAAACAGTTTTCAAATGAAAATGAATGGACATCACCTGTGGCTCTTTGCTTAATTGCTTTGGAAAGGGATGTGTCTGAATCAGCCTCTTGGCCCTGTGTGAGGCTGTGGCTTAGATTGTCAGAACCTGATAGATCTAAAGAAAGATTCCATGTGTGATTCGAAAATCAAAATGCCCAAAAGAGCACTCATTGTGGATCAAGTCTCCCCCCTTTCTCTGTAAGGTTCCTTACCTCCATCAAGTGATAATATGCAACTTTTGTATCAAATGAGTTTTTCAAACCCCTGCAGAGGCTAGCTCATAGTTGCTTGGGTTTTCTCATGACTCCAATTCATATAAAGAATCTATACCGGGTACTCAGTAGGACTCAAATTGGAGAAGCAGAGCAGTATTAAGGGCAGGCCTATTTTATCACTCCAGGTTCAAAGGAAGGGTGTCCAGGCCAACCTGACTTTAGGCAAATAAGGGGCAAGGGAGTTTATTTTGAACACCGTCTTGTGCTGCGCCCCTCATGGAATCATCCAGCCAGAGGTCATGATGAGTGTCTATATGGAAGAAGATGAGGGCCATGTGGGAGTGTTTTGGTTTTAATTGTGGTCATTTGTGTGGTGGTTGGAAGAGATGACTGGGTCCACCTGGGCTTGAACTCTGGTGTGATTCCCCTTGGAGACTGAGTTCTGGAACTGACCTCAGAGAAGTTTTGCCATGAATTCTGTTGGGATTGTAGTTGGCCACACATGAGAGTCGCCCTTGGTAACTGAGACCTAGGCCCAGGGTTGCTTTCCACAGAGCACTTGGAATCTCAGCCAGGATATCACACGATTTTTTTCTGAAAGACTTGGCAGCCATTGTTGAGAGTCAAAACACACATGGACCTCACATTGTAGACCTCAATGCGAATGGCTTCATGTGACTTTTTGGCAAATCTTTGGGAAGCCTTGCCTGTGAAAGTTCTCCAGAGCTTTTACTGAAATAAGCTTCCTACCATTTAATGATTCCCGAATGAATTGAAACCCACAGTATCTCCAACTTCATCCTTGAAAAATGGCTAGATAAATACCATGAAATTTTTGAATTCCCATGACCAGGTGGCACTGCAGAACCTTTGGATGTCCTGTTGCTGATCATGAGTGTACCAGACACTGCCTTGATCTACTGGGTTTCATGAAAATGGTGTAGAACAGAGATGCCAGTATGTTGGAGCCTGCTGAGTAGTGCCCCAGAGCTGTGGTGTGCAGGTGTGTGATAAAACAATTGTGGTGGGTCCATGTGGATCTGGTTTTTACTTCCAAATGGCTTAGGGCTGACATGGTGCAGCCAGGAGTGCCTTATATGTCTGAAACCTCTCCATATAAAGGCATATTGTTATATGGAGAAGTTTCAGGGCAATGTTCAGAATCAGGTTGCTATCTTCAAAGGGGCAAGCTATGTGGGATAGAAGCCTGGTTGGTGAATTATCCTGCAGACCCTGACCCACCACACGTGACAGAACTCCCACCAGCACTGTGTCCCTGTTGAACTCCTTGTATTTTGTGATGCAAATACCAAACTCCCAGTGCAGCACCAAAAAACACCACGACAATGGAGGATGACCAAATGGCTTCACAGTCCACACGGGGAGACACTTAGCCCCCAGTGGCCACAGTTTATCCACAAAGAGAATTCAGCACTGCTGCCTCATGTTCATTGGAAAATAAGAAACCATGCCCTCCAGTCACATAGATGCAGACCCAGCTTTGATGGTCTCTCTAGAAAAGAAGTTAAACCTCCTGACAAAAACATATATTTCAAGTACCCAACCTCAGATGCAGTTTCTCAAGAAGTCATTTTGCCAGCAGAGCTCTATTTTTGTTGAGTGTTTACCTGTTAGACCAGCATGTAAGAAAAAACACTGACTCCAATTAAAATCAAATTAAACAAGCTTATTATTTCCACTGGCCGGGCTGCCTCTCCATCCCAAAATGGCGGGAACAAGACAGCAACCCCACATTTCCTACAGCCCAGCTTTAAAGTCCAGAAAGATACACAGAAGGGAGGTTACATATAACAGAACTCTGACAAGCATCACACTAATGGTATTTTACATTTTTTTTTGCTAGCCCCAACATCAGAATTTATCAGGACCATTACAACCTCAGAGAGAGTCATTGTCTCACCAGGGATGGCTTATATTTACATGGTGTCGCTAAAGTTTCATAAAGGGCTGCTATTTGGTCAGAGAGGCAGGCATGGGTGAGTTCAAGGCACGGGCAGGCATTCCAAGCAGGTTCGGAATTGGAGTGATTTATAGTAAAGCCAAAATTATCTTTTCATGGCTTTGTAACAAGATGGCTCCCAATTTTAATAAAAGATCAGGTTGGGTCTATCATTCCCCCGTTTAATTATGCATCCCCTTCAAATCTTTGATAGGGTAGTGGAAGAGCACTGAGGAATATTTAATCGCTCAGGTAACAGTCTCCAAAGTTTTAGAACTCACCAAAAACCGGTCTCCGTGATTTTACCTGACTTAATATATTACTTATAATGATAGTCTATTTATTTTTGTCTCCATTGTTGTAAGAAGAGACGCATCACTCATTTTGGCTTTTTCTGAGCTGAGAGAGGGTGACGTGAGGGGGCACGGTGTGAGGGACATGAGTTGCCTTTTAGAAGTCAGTTGAGGGACATGAGTTGCCTTTTAGAAGTCAGTTTGGTTAGAAGTCTGGTTGGGGAAGAACAGGTTGTAAAGTCATCTGGAGATGGGTTCTTCTATGAGAGAAACAAAAACCATGAGTACTGAATAAATGTTGCAGCAGCTGGAACATGTCACTGTATAGAAGTTCACTCACCAGTCTTTAATATCCCCAGTTATCAGGACTGTCAACTTAATATTTACCTTTTAGTGTTAAAGTTGTCCCTCCCCATAAGATACAGTTTAATAATTTAATGTCTTCTGATCTTGCAAAATCCTTTTACTAGTATGACAACTGTGTCTAATAGAGAAATCTTTAATTGTATTACTCAGGGCTGGATAATCGTACTAGCAAACACCAACCCTACCTGTGTAGGTTAGGAATATCTGTAGGCCTTAAACTAGAAACTTCTGCCTCTGGCAGCTCCATTTAATAGTCTCTTTTTATAGTTATCAGGCATTCCTGTCTGAGAAACCTTCTTTGTAGCCAACAGTCTTACTTATTTTGGGAGGCTAACATAAAGTGTATACCTAAAAATATTATTATTATTATTATTATTATTATTATTAACAATTATTATTATTATTTTTATTATTATTTAAAATGCCCAGGAATGGCTGTATTTTGGTTTTAACTGTCTTTGCTAAGTGTTTAAGTTGAAGCAGTCAAACTGACTTTTGTTTCTATCTATTGTTAACAGTCAGCTGAGCTTTTATGGGAGTCATTTCTGGGGAAACTTGGGAGCAGCTTCTCAGTTCTGCTAGTGCCATTTGCGCTAGGTGGGTCCAGGTCTTGCTTGACCATGTGTCTTCCCTCAGAAGCATCAGGGATGTCTCCCTTCTCTGATAACTCTCCTCTTTGTAGAAAATGCACTTATTTGCTTTGTGTTCTCCAGTGGTCTCATTAATTCCCTGATCTGGAGATTATGTGGCCCAGAGTTGCAAAGCTATTTAGAGAAGTCCCCTGTTCCCTGGATTAAGACTGACTCAGAGGGCAAACGCCAAATATCGGTTTTCTAGGCCCATTTAATTTAATTTTAATTTTAAATCCTAATCTTAAACATCAAACAAATAAATTTAAACAGTCTTACATTAAGAGTACAGGGCTTTAATGTCTATTACTTTATAATTATTTATCTTTTTATTAATTGGGATCTTATTATTCTGTCTGTCTTGTAGGTGATGACTTATTATCTTAAATTAACCCATATTGTGTTCTTAAAGCAACACTTCTGTAAAACACTAACAGGGAATCTTTATACCACTTATAAAGAAATTACAAAATAAAATTTTTTAACAAGAGTAAAAATACTTAGTTTGCATAATACATACCCTGAATTTTTTGGCTGAGTTATACATTATATCCTCTGTTTGAGATCCTAGTAATCTTGACAGAAAAAAAAAACAACTTTTTAACATAACTTTAAATGAAATAAAATCTGACCTACTGCTTCAGTAGTAATTCTCACATGTAGTAAGATGGTACACAGAACCTTATCTCAGGTAAGGCAGGACTCTTTATAAATCTTAAGTGTTTTAGTTCTAAAGCTGATCTTTGTTTTTTAAATATCATTTTACAAAGTTTTGTAAATTGTTTGATTTCACCTATACATTAGCTAACACCATGTGATATCACATTTAAACATGACAGATAGAAAGAAGCTCCAGACTATGGCTGACAGACAGAAGCCTTTAAAACAGAGCAGATAACAGAATAATCTCCTACATCAGTGGCACCATAGATGTCTCCACAAGGGGACCAGATGTTTTCACAGAGGGGCAACCTGAAATGTAAAATCAAGGGTCTCCATGATGACTTTACTGCATTTAGTGTCCCCTTTTTCTTTTTCTCTTTCTTAAAAAGACAGAGGTGGCATAATTCTTAGAGTGCAGGGAAGGAAGGAGGGAATTCCCTGAAGCAACAGGGCTTCAGCAGCTGCAGGGAGTGCTTCAGTCCCTCCATTTACTTACAGGATTAGCTCCTCTGGTTCGCTTACACCCCAAGCATGCTCCATCTCCTAACATTTCAGTAGTCAGCTCTAAAAAAGTTCCAAGATGGGGGGGGTGGTATCAAAATTTGTAACTTAAAGTTCGGTTCCTGACCTTGATGTCAATTAATGCCAATTTAATAATGAAGACAGGGTTTTGAGAAAAAGAAAAAGGGAGGTTTATTGCTTTGCTAACAAAGGAGAAACACATGGGACTCTGTCCAAAGGTTGTGACTCTCTTGATTTGGAGGGACAAGGGGTTTTAAGAGAGTTTCACCATTTAACCTGGGGGATACTCAGTTCTTAGGTCCCCAGCAGGCATTGCCCTCTGCAGTGGTTTTGCTCCAGGCAGCCAGCTAGGGGCTTCTCTCATCCTGCTTAACAAAGGGTGGTAAATTTCATCGCAGTACCTTAAAACACAGTCCAAAGGGGTGTCAGGCTTACTTGCTTTATAACCCATTTTCAAGTCCAATATCCTTAAGTTTTTTCCACAGTAATCACACAACCAAACGCACAAAAACAAACAAACAAACAAAAAAGTCATATAGAACACAGAACAAAACACACAAAAAAACAGAAACCCGGTGCTGAAACAGAAATACAGAGGAGCAATGCAACGTCTTGCTAAAGCTCCAGGGTAGGAGCGCATGCTTACCCTTCGGCACCTCTCTACCCTTCCCAAGGAATTCCCTACAGAACAGAACAGAGGACAGAACGATTCTTATTACTGTCCCAGACAGGAATATATGTGAGCCTCCCCAGGCCACCTCTCTATCATCAGAAGAGATCTCCCTTAACCGGATATCAGATGATATAAAGGCCCCTCTTACCTATTGAGGCCCCCTCCACCGGGTGCTTACTCATAGTTTTAGTGTGGTGGTTCACTGCAGTGCTCCCTGGACTGAAGGCTCACTCCAAGGCCTTGGAACATCTCAAGTTGTGGACACCCTATAGTGGCTCTCCAGCCCGGAGCCCAGGAGGGAAGGCCAGCTTTAGAATTTCCAGTAGTTTGGTCTTGTGATCTGGTAGTGCAGGGACATCTCGCTGGGGAACTCCAAAATGTTACACCAGGATGCAAGAAAAGACCACTGATTCCAATTAAAATCAAATTAAGACAAGCTTATTATTTCAACCGGCCAGCCTGCCTCTCCCTCCCCAAAAGGCAGGAACAAGACAGCAACCCCACCTTTCCTACATTCCACCTATATAGCCGAGAAAGTTACACAAAAGGGGGATTACAGATAAGAGAATGATTGACAAGCATCACACTAATAGTAGTTTATATATATATTTATTTTTTGCTGGCCCCAACATCAGAAATTATGAAGACCATTAGAACCTCAAAGAGGGTCATTGTCTGGCCAGGGAAGGCCAAAATTTATGATGGGTTACTAAAGTTTCAGAGAGGGCTTCTATCTGCTCAGATATCCATTCATGTGTAAGTTCAAGGCATGGGCAGGCATCCCAAGCAGGTTCAGAATTTTCAGTAATTTATAGTAAAGCCAAAATTTTCTTTTCATGGCTTTGTGGCAAGATGGCTCCAAATTTTAATAAATGATCAGGTTGGGTCTAGCAACCCTGTCCCTTACTTTTGGAAACTCTTCTACCACATCCAAGGTTGTGAACTCCTGAGCGTTTTCCATTCCAGATTTGTATTCACAGATTTTCTAACACTTCTCCTCTAATTGTGTATTACTAGGACGAATGTAATGTCAAGGCATTGATCTGGATGAGAATGGGAATATTTTTGTGTAGCACATAGTTGGATACACATTGGATTCATTATTTAATTTTCCATTAAAAATACTGAATCCCTGACACTAACTCTACCCTACTAGACTCTGACTACTAATCCTAATATAATGGAGAAAAATAACCCAAACAGAATTGAAGTAAAAGCAGTTCAGTGGAGTCATGATATATAGTTGGATTGCCTTTTGCATGATAAAGGTTTGAAGTTATAAATCTAGTCAATTTTTAATTGAAAGAGTCCTCCATGTGTTATTAAAGTTAACAAATATGTGAATTCCTGTCTCCCTTTCTCTGTAGCCTATTCAGTGCATGTATTTTCATATGCACATATAGAATTCTACCTGGTATCATACGTACATTCTTGTGAGGTGGCTGACTTGGCAGATATAAATTGTGTAAAGAGATCACTACTCCTAAACACTGTTGGAACAGAAAATTCAGTCTATGTGTGAGCTTCCTAGTTGAACACCATTATACATAAATCCAAGTTCAGTAAAATAAAAATAGTTTTGGATCTGTGGATGATACATATTTCATGATGAATTTTGATTGTCATATATATTGCTACTTTTTAATGTCTGTGTGTGTTTTGTGTATATATATATATATATATATATATATATATATATATATATATATATATATATATACACACATAACACTCTCCAGGTTTTTCAAAAAATGAAATATATGTCTTATAATACACTCCCTAAATTTATTCATGTTCATGTTTGTGAATGTCTAATCAACTTTTCACAAGATTATTCTCAGAAATAGTCATTGACCTGAAATACGTATTTGCTTCCTAGTACTGAAAAGTAACTTCAGTGAATGGTGCATACGAATCCTAATATTTCTACAGTAACTGATCCTTTTTAACATCAATGCAATTAGATTCCTATGGGACATGATGTGTATTTTGACGTTCATTTTTATGCAACAGTGTTACATTACTATTTCTTCAGTTTATGCACATCATAGGATATATATTTCATTCACAAGTTCACAAATTTATAGGCATTTGTTTCACTTTCAATCACTTGCTGCTTCAAAACACATGTATTCCTCAAGTTTCCTTGACTGGTCTTTTCATGAGACTTCTTTCCAAACACATTATTTTCGATTTCCATAAGTATTTTTGAAGCAAAACTCATGAATTCTTCATGAAAAGCCATAACCCTAATATTACCATTAGATGTGTAACTGGTTGGAATGAAGAATTGAATATACATATGAGATTTTCTCTATATTTTCAGATATCAATTCAATCCATTATTTAAAGTTGGAACCAGTTATATTATTTATTCTCATTATGGTCTATTCATGCATTATTTCTATATTCATTGACACAGGGTACACCTATTTGTACCTCCAATACTAATTTATACGTCTTCATAATATTGCTCTCAGAAATGGTGCAAGAAATACTCATGTCACCTGATCGACATATACATTTTATCACAGTAATATTCTGCACACAAAAAGCAAAGTTCAAACTTATGTTTGTATGAAAGCCTAAATAGAAAGTGAGCATGGATTATGGAAAACATCCATGTTCATGTTGCCTAATGCTCTCAAATGTCTATACTATTCGTGACTACATATTTGTTTCTTCCTAAGATTATATATTCAAACTCAACCCCGTTCAAAATGTCTAATCCTATCACTCACTTTATACTTTGCCTAAAGTCTCATTGTGAGAGACTCTTCACATGTGCTGACATTTACATTCACTATCTACCCGAAACCCTATTGCGAAAGATCTTTTCCTCCAAATCCTATACTCACTTTTCTTTCTAAAACTGCCGACTATCTTCATAATCCTCCTGATTATCCCGTTTTGTCTTGATGTTCTCTTCAACATTCAATCAACCAAGGTACAAGGAGCTATGCCATTGTATATCGATTTATCTGAGACATCTGTGCAGAATATAATTCAAAGCTAAGTATCCCAGTCAAGGGCCCAATGCCGTTCTGGGCTTCAAATATTACCTAGATTTCTGTTTTCATACTTATATTTCACCTATATATTTTTATAAATTTCACAGGTTCCCAATACCATTATTCATCCAGCAGAATGATTCCTAACCCAAATCGAACATTTTATTAACCCTAACCATACACTGTTCCCTCAATCTAACTTTACAGACGAGCAGGGAAAGAGTTGGTCTTTACAGGAATGTAGGGGATTTTCCACCTGTTAAAAACCTAAAAGGCCCATGCAGAAATGATCCTTGGAGAAGATGTAGGCAGCAATGAAGGACCTGATAGAGAAAATGTCATCTTCCATGGCAAACAACCTCGTCAGGATGAAGGGTTGTGTCTTAATCAGCCTCTATTTTTTAATGTAGAGAAGATGGAACAAATTAGACCTGTGTGGTGAGCGGATCCCGGGAGCCTATGGTTGATATACCATTCTAACTTGTGAAAGTATCACAGGAAGTAGGGACAGCCTCCATATCATGGGACCCTTGGAAGCAACTGTGAGGACAAAGTGGTTGCCAAGCCTGTGATCTCATTCAGTTTCAGAAGGAAGTGACCTCACCACACTTCCTTGGTGATGGAACTCTCTGAACTTGGGATCCAGGAAGCCAGGCACCCAGAGCCAGTCACAGTCCCAGTCCCAGTGGTCTCACTTGTTTAGATTTAGAAGGACAGAGTCAGTCTTTCTTGGTAACTACTGATGTGTGGATGGCCAAATGCCTGGAAAGCTCTGAAGAGGGGCCTTTTCTGAGAAAGCAGGTAGTGGCTCACTGCTCGCTTCTGACAACTTCATAGGGTTGGCCAAGGAGACTAGATCTGAGACAGGACAGGCCATTTCGTGGGAACATAGTATGGCCCACCAGTCAGAGGACACTCCAGATAGTCACGGACCTACTTGTGGGAAGGAGGTGCCTTTTTGTGTGTGGGTGTGTGTTTGTGGTTTAGTCTCTTGTTCTGTGAATATGTAGGAAAGTCAGTTTGTTTGGTTTGGTGTGGACTGTTTCTAGTAAGTCGTTTGACAAGGCGATTTTTTGCATTATGTGTATCCCACTGTCTTCATGGTTGTAGACATTAGAAAAGAGAATGCATCAATGGATGTGTCCTGTCTAGTAGAAATCTTCCCAGCATTCATTATGTCCAATTTATGAGTGGACTGCCACTTGCCTTATGGATGGGCAACACCTACTATCTTCCTAAGTTCCTGATTTCTTCCTGAATTCTGGTCACTCTCAAAAATAGGCTTATGATATTGTGTCCAATATATGTACCACCTCCAAGCTGAGTGACATAGTCAAGTACAGGATAGCTGAAGGGAATGGCGAGCATCTCAGAAAACTCTGATATCAGTGTGTCCAGGAGAGTCTCAGTGGAGAAACCCTGCTTTGGGCCTTTTGCTTACCTATTGTTCTGTTGCCCTGAGTGTCAGGAAGGTCTTTTCCTCAGGCCACCTTTTTGAAGCCTGAAGAAAACAGTTTTCTAATAAAAATGAATGGTAATCACCTGTGGCTCTTTGCTTAATTTCTTTGGAAAGAGATATGTCTGATTCAGACCTTGGCCCTTTGTGAGGCTGTGGCTTCGATTATCACCACCTGATGGATCTAAAGAATGATCCCATATGTGCATTCAATATCAAACTGGCCAAAAGAGCCGTCATTGTCAGAAAGCGATGGCCAGAAATTTATATTTTATATTATATGGATGATTTTTCTTTTAAGAAACAGTGAGAGAGAATTTTTTTAATATTTATTTTTTAGTATTTGGCGGACACAACATCTTTGTTTGTCTGTGGTGCTGAGGTCAAACCTGGGCTGCACGCATGCCAGGCGAGCGTGTTACCACTTGAGCCACATTCCCAGCCCATGGATAATTTGTTAATTGCTGCACAGAATACCCATGACGTTAATAATTGTTACTTGGACCTTTACAAAATCCTCACTACCTTGAGACTACAGATAGCTCCTTATAAGTTTCAAACCCAGGACCCTGATACATATTTGGGCCTTAAATTCAAGATAATCAAATCCAAATACGTAAAATACAACTACGTGTGGACCATCTTCACACCCTTAATAATTTTCAAAAATTACTGGGGCATATTCAATGGCTAAGAACCCACTTGTGTACTTTTGTCCCTTAATGATATTTTGAGAGGTGATCCCCCCGCTCCACCCCCTCAAAAGCTTACTCCCGAGGCATGACAGGCATTAAACCAAGTCACAGAAGCCATTGGCCATCAGTTTGTTACACAAATTTCTTATAACCTTCCTCTGATTCTGGTTATTTTACACACTCCTCATACACCCACAGCAATATTTTGGCAGCGAGATCCACATTTTAAAAATAAAGGCTGCCCCTTGCTTTGGGTCCATTTACCCACCAAATCCTCCAAGGTAATTACTGTTTTTCTTGCTCAGGTAGCTTCTATTATTATTTAAGGTCGTTTGCTTTCTCGACAACTTTTTGACAAAGACCCTGATAATATTTTAATTCCATATACTAAGGACCAAACCCAATTTTTACTACAGACAGGGGATGAATAGGGTATTGCCCTTTCAGGCTTTTTGGGAACAATTTATTACTACCTCCACAATGACCCCCTTTTACATTTTGTCCAGGAACATCCATTTATTTTTCCCAAAATTACTCAAAATGCTCCCATTCCTCAAGCCCTTACTTTCTTTACAGACGGTTCCAGTAATGGCCGTGAGGTCTTTGTTGTCAATAACCAGCCTACCACCGTTGATACTGTCTATCAGTCAGCACAGTTTGTGGAATTTTTTGACATATCACAATTTTTTTAACATTTTTTGATAATCCTGTTAATATTTATACAGACAGTGCCTACATTGCTCATTCTGTGCCCTTGCTGGAGATTTCACCTGCCATTAAGTCTTCTTCCAATGCGACCTTTCTGTTTCACCAGGACAGACAACAGATAATTCAGGACAGACAACACCCATTTTTCTTAGGACACATCAGGGCACACTCTGATTTTCCCGGCCCTCTAACAAATGGTAATGCCTAAGCTGATGTAGCAACTCGTTCCATCTTTCCAATTTTTGTTGGCTTCATTCAAAAGGCCATGGAGTTACACAGTCTTCACTATCTAAATTCCCAGAGCCTTTGATTACTTTGTAAAATTTCCTGGCAGCAGGCAAGAGAAATAGTAAAAGCATGCACTGATTGCATGGTCTCCCTCCCTATTCAACACTTGGGAGTTAACCACCGAGGATTACTGCCTAATCAGTTTTGGCAAATGGATGTTACTCATTTTCCTAAATTTCAAAAAACCAAATATATACACGTTTCTATAGATAACTTCAGCAGCTTTATTTATGCATCACCGCATTCTGGAGAGGCTACCAAAGATGACCTTTCTCATCTTGTTTCAGCCTTTTCATTAATGGGTAAACCAATACATATTAAAAAAGATAATTGTTCTGCGTATACCAGTGCCAAGTTTAAACAGTTTTGTGCTACCTTGCAAATTTGTCATACTACTGGAATTCCATACAAGCCTCAGGGCCAAGGCATTATGGAACGTGCCCAACTTACCTTAAAGACTTGGCTAACCCGCCTTAAGGCTTATGCCCTTGTATTTACCACTCCCAGAAATCGCCTTAACCATGCATTATTTGCCCTTATTTTTCTAACCCTAGACAGTGATGGCCATTCGGCTGCAGACAAACACTAGCATCCCTCGTCCAATTCTGTTCACCCACCTGTTATGTGCTGCAATCCCCTTACAAATAAATGGAAAGGCCCAGATCCTGTCCTCATCTGGGGACGAGGCTCAGCTTGTGTTTTGGACCAAGAGCAAGCAGCCCCAAGATGGTTGCCAGAACGCCTAGATAAACAGGTTAAAGACTTACCTAAACACAGGGATGGAGGCCCTCGCCCTGAGGACAAATTTTCCTCTTTTTCAGAAGCAGCCAACAATTTGTGTGAGGATCCTGCTTAAGGCACTTCTGCTGAACAGGTTTGTACACGGAGGCCTTGGGCCTCCACCTTCCAACATCATGGAGTACCTTTTTGGCACCCCCTGCGAATACAAGGAAGGATCTTGGACTCAGGCTCCCACTAGTTGTACCCAGACTGCTGACTGGATGACTAAGGTGGCTTACCTCCATGCCGAGGTTGACCATAAACTCAGAGAAGGTCATTAGCCTAAATGGGTATGTGTTAACACGCCAAAGATTATTCCCCCTAGTACAAGTAAAGCTCTCCATAATTGTTCTGCAACTTGTACGCATCCCTAGGCTATGCATATCTCTTGTTATGCGTCGGCCTCAATTTGTGTTAACAAGCAGGGAGAACAATTTTTTGAAGCCTCCCTAACTAAAACTCATGCAGCAGGGGTGACCACTATTCATTATACCCCTGTTCTCTTCGACCGAGGAGGAGAAGGCAAACACACCAAGCTACAGTCACCTGGGTGCCAAGGCACTGTCAGTAAACCCTCCTGCTAGCCCATTAAGGCCCCTACAGGGGTCTCTGATAGTGGAGGACCCACAGATGCTGTCAAGCATCCTCGGATAATCAAACTTTTGAAGCCCCAAATCCCTGAGCTCACATATCATCCCTTAATGTAGCCTAAATCCCAGCTCCCAGGTTTAGATACCAATACATTAGATATTTTGGAATCTACCTTCCCCTTGCTTAATAATTCCAACCCTACCCTTGCTGGTAATTGCTAGCTCTGCATGACAACAGGGGCAATCATGCCTATGGCATTTCCTATTAATTCTATCATAGACAATGATAATACATGCCAACCCGTATTTCCTTTTAAAGTACAGGCAATAGGCACTTTTACATTATGTCTTTTAGGCGCGATGCAGAATAATACCTATGATATTGATGTGGGCGTTACTTTCTTTGGAAATTGCTCAACAGTACAAAATTATTGCTCACCCACACCATCTCTTTGTCCCCCCAATGGCACAGTTTTAATGTGTGGAGGAAACTCGGCCTTCCCCAGCCTCCCAGCGAAATGGACCGGTGGCTGTGTGTTCTTGCCTTATTACTCCCTAATATAACTATTTTCCCAAGAGATGAACCTCTACCCATTCCTAGCCTAGATACCTTAGTCAAAAGACACAGGCAGGCAATACAGGCCTTATCACTCCTTGCCAGCCTTGGAATAACAGCTGCTGTGGGCACAGGTACAGCTGGCTTAGGCACGGCTATACACTCTTACCATCGCCTGTCTCAATAACTTATAAATGATGTACAAACTATATCAGGAACCATTAAAGATTTGCAGGACCAAGTAGACTCCCTGGCAGAAGTGTTCCTTCAAAACGGACGAGGCTTAGATTTGCTGAAAGCTCACCAGGGAGGTATTTGCTTGGCCTTAGGGGAATGAATGCCCATAAATCAGGCATAGTACGCACTAAAATTAAGCAGCTTCAAGAAGATCTAGAAAAGAGATGAAGGGAAATTTTTGAAAATCTCCTCTGGACTGGTTTTAATGGATTTCTACCCTACCTTCTTCCCCTATTATGCCCTTTGTTGGGTTTACTTTTAATGGTGTCCATAGGACCCTGCATTACAAACAGGCTGGTAAAATTTATTAAAGAACAGATTAATATTTTGGCCTCTAAGGCAATACAGGTCCACTATCATTATCTGGAGATGGAAGACCAGGCTGCCAACATTTAAAAGGATGTTCTACCCTTCTCACAGGCTTTTTTTAAAGTTTACATCCCCACAGATCTTTCTTTCTTACATAAAACTATAAGTAACAGCTCTGACAAACCATCTTCTGCCCTTTTCATAAGGGTTCGTCCTCCATGGGCCCCACCGCTTGGGGGAGGACGCACCCATGGAGTGAGTACATAAGGCCATAATAACGGAGGGTGCAGGAATGACTGCAGGAGGATGGATCCACTGATCCCAAAACCCAAGACCTCTGAGTGACATGCTCTGGGGCATGGCGGTTGGCATGCTTCCCCTTCAAAGACATCTTCTCCAAAAACATGCCAAGGCCACCACAAAATCTCCTAGTGAAAACGCTCGCTTGGATCAGGAGATATTCTAAGGCCTCCTAGAGAAACAAAGCCTCTATCATCCCCTAAAATAAGGTTGGTAAGGTATGGTCAAATATTTCATACATGAAAGGGGGAGATGTCAGGGGCTAGAAAGAAGTTCTCATTCAAAGAATAGCCTGACACTTACAAGAAACAGCCCCCTGGAAGATGTCCTGCCTGGGAGACATCCCGCAGCCATCTATCTCCCTGAGACATCCTGCGGCCATCTGTCTTCCTGAAACATCCTGAGGTTATCTCACCTTGTGAAGACGTCCAGCAACTGCCAATAAGAGAGCTTTCCCATCCGCAGCATATAAATTTCCATGTGAGAACAATAAAAGTATTCAGAATGATCAGAACTCCTGTCTTGCTGTCATTTCTCGTATCTCTTGTCCCTTTATTCCTCCCCAACTAGGTTCGCCACCGATGTTGATGTCTCTGGACTGCCAGGACAACTGACAATAACCCATATCCTACCAGACTCTGACTACTAATACTAATACGATGGGAAAAAATAACACAAACAGAATAGAAATACAAGCAGTTCATAGGAGGCATGGTGTATAGTTGCACTTGCCCTTTGTATGATATAGGGTAGGTGTTATAAATCTAGTTAATTTTTAATTGAAATAGTTCTCCATGTGTTTTTAACATCAACAAATATGTGAATTCCTGTCTGCCTTTATTTGTAGCCTAATCAGCACATGTATTTTTATCTGCACATATAGAATCCTACTTGGTATAACACGTACATTCTTGTGAGGTGGCTGACTATACAGATACAAATTGTGAGAAGAGATCACTCCTCCTCAACGCTGTTGGTACTGAAAATTCAACCTATGGGTGAGCTTCCTAGTAGAACAACATTACACCTAAATCCATGTACAGTAAAATAAATATTTTTGCATCTGTGGATGACATATATTTCATGATGAAATTAAATGGGCATATATATTGCTATTGCTATTTTTTATTGTCTCTGTGTGTGTTTTTATATATATATATTCTCTCCAGATTTTTCAAAATATGAAATATATGTGTCTTATATACACTCCCTAAATTCATTCATAATCATGTATTTGGATTTATAATCAACTTTTCACAAGATTATTCTCAGAAATATTCACCCACCTGAAATACATATTTGTTTCCTAGTACTTAAAACTAACTTCAGTGAATGGTGCACACAATCCTAATATTTCTACAGTGACTGCCACAGTTTAACATCAATGCAAGTAGATTTCTAAGGGACATGATGTGTATTTTGAAGTTCATTTTATTCAACACTGGTACATTACAATTTCTTCAGTTTATGCACATCATAGGATATATATTGCATTCACAAGTTCACAAATTTATAGGCATTTGATTCACTTTCAATCATTTCCTGCTTCAGAACACATGTATTCCTCCTGATTATTGACTGTTTTTTTCATGACACTTCTTTCTAAACACATTATTTTCGATTTCCATAAGCATTTTGAAGCAAAACTAGCACACTCTTCACGATATACCATAACCCTAATATTATCATTACATGTGTAACTGGTTGGAATGAATGATTGTTTATCAATATAAGATTCCCTGTATATTTTCGGATATCAATTCAAACCGTTATTTAAAGTTGGAACCAGTTATATTATTTATTCAAATATGGTCTATTCATCCATTATCTTTATATTTATAGACACAGGGTACATCTATTTGTAACCCCAATACTAATTTATTCATCTTCAAAATGTAGCTCCCAGAAATTTTGGAAGAAATACTCATGTCACCTGATCTACATATACATTTTATCACAGTAATATTCTGGACACAAAAATCAAAGATCACACTTATGATTGTACAAAAGCCTAAATGGAAGTGAGCATGGATTACTAAAAACATCCATGTCCAGGTTGCCTAATGCTCTCAAATGTCAATCCTATTGGTGACTACATATTTGTTTCTTCCAAAAATTATATATTCAACGTCAACCCTGTTGAAAATGTCTAATCCTATCACTCTCTTTATTCTTTGCCTGATTTCCTAATGTCTCTGTTGATATCTGCTTCCCTACATATTATCCCAGTTCATTATTGTGACTGACTCTTCACATGTGCTGACATTTACATTCACTCTCTACCCGAAAGCCTATTGCTATAGATCTTTTGGTCCCACTCCTACACTCACTCCTCTTTCACAACCTACCATATATCTTCCTAATCCTACCGAATATCCCTTTTTGACTCGATGTTCTCTTTGACATTCAATCATCCATTGTACAAGGACCTATGCCACTGTATATTGTTTAATCTGAGACATCTGTGCAGAATATAATTAAAAGCTATGTATCCCCATCAAGTATACTGGGCTTCAAATCTTACCTAGATTTCTCTTTTCAAAATTATATTTCACCTGTATATTCTTTTGAATATTGCAGGTTCCCAATACCATTATTGATTCCTAACCCAAATAGAACCTGTTATTTACCCTAACCATACACTGTTCCCTCAATATCACTTTACAGAAGAGCAGGTACAGAATTGGTCTTACAATACAGGAATGTAGGAAATCTTCCACCTTCTGAGAACCTCAAAGGTCCATGCAGAAATGATCCCAAGATAAGATGTAGGCAGCTATGGAGGACCTAAGAGAGCAAAAGTCATATTCCATGGCAAACACCCTGGTCAGGATAAAGGGATGTGTCTGAATCAGCCTCTCACTTCTTAATGTAGAGATGATGGACCAAACCAGGCCCGTTTGGAGAGCTGTCCCTGGGTGTCTATGGTTGATATACCATTCTAACTTGTGAAAGTGTCACAGGAAGTAGGGGCAGCCTCCATCTCATGGGACCCTTGAAAGCAACTGCTAGGACAAAATTGTTGTCAAGGAAGTGACCTCATTAAGTTCCTGAAAGAATTGACCTACCTAACTTCCTTGGTGATGGAACTCTGTGAATTTGGGATCCAGGAAGCCAGGAACCAAGAGCCAGTCCCAGTCCCAGTCCCAGTGGGCTCACTTGTTTGGATTTACCAAGGAAAGGGTCAGTCTTTCTTGGTACCAACAGATGTGAGGATGGCCAAATGCCAGGAGACCTCAGAGGGGCCTTTCCTGGGAAAGCAGGTAGTTGCTCTCCCCTGGCTCCTGGCAACGTCACAGGGTTGGACCAGAAGACAAGATCTGAGACTGTACAGGCCATTTCGGGGTAACATAGTATGGCCCAACAGTCAGAGGAACTCCATATAGTCACAGACCTACTTGGGGGAAGGTGGTGCCTTTTAGAGTGTGGGTGTGAGTATGTGGTTTTGTCCCATGTTCTGAGCATAGGAAGGAAAGTCGATTTTTTTTGGTTTGGAGTGGACTGTTTCTTGTATGTCGTTTGACAAGGCAGATACTTCTATGTCTGTGTATTCCACTGTGTCCGTGGTTGTAGACATTAGAAAAGAGAATGCATCAATGGATATGTCGTGTCTAGTAGAAAGCTCCCAGCATTCATCCTGCCCAATTTATGAATGGACTGCAGCTTGCCTTATAGATGGGCAACACCTATTATCTTCTTAAGTTCCAGTTTTCTTTCTGAATTCTGGCAACACTCCAGAACTGGCTCATCATTTTGTGTCCACAATATGTACCACCTCCAACCTCTGTGAAATGGCCATGTACTGAATAGCTGAAGGGAATGGGAGTAACTCAGAAAACTCAGATATCAGTGTGACCAGGAAAGTCTCAGTGGAGAAACCCTGCTTTGGACATTTTGCTTATCTATTATTCTGTTGCCCTGAATGTCAGGAAGGTCTTTGCCTCAGGCCACACTTTGTGAAGCCTGAAGAAAATAGTTTTCAAATGGAAATGAATGGGCATCACCTGTGTCTCTTTGCTTAATTGCTTTGGAAAAGAATGTATCTGAATCAGCATCTTGGCCCTGTGTGAAGTTGTGGCTTAGATTCTCAGCACCAGATGGATTTAAAGAAAGATCCCATGTGTGCATCCAAAACGAAAATGGCAAAAATCAGTTATTGCGAATGAAGCTTCTTGCCTTTCTCTCTTTGTTTCTTGACCTCCATCAAGTGAAAATAGAGATTCTTTAGGTCAAATGAGTTCTTCAAAGCCCTGCAGAGGTGCATGGGTTTCCTCACGACTCCAAATCACATGAAGAATCTATACCTGAGAGTCAGTAGGCCTCAAATTGGAGAAGCAGAGCAGTATTAACAGCAGGCCTATTTGATCACTCCTGGTTCACAGGAAGGTTATCCCAGCCACAATGACTTTAGGCAAATGAGAGGCAAGGGAGCTAATTTTGGACACTGTCTTTGGATGTGCTCCTCATGAAAACCTCCAGCCTGAGGTTATGATGAGTGTCTCTATGGAAGAATATGAGGGCTCTGTGGGAGTGTTTTCGTTTTAATTGTGGTCATTTGTGGTGGTTGGAATATATGACTGGGTCCACCAGCATTTAAACTCTGGTCTGATTCCCCTTAGAGACTGAGTTGTGGAACTGACCTCAGAGAAGTATTGGCATAAATTGTGTTGGGAATTTTGGAGGCCACGCATGAAAGTACCCCTTGGAATATTAGATCTAGACCAATGGTGGCTTTCCACAGAGCACAGGGAATCTCAGCCATGATATCATATGATTTTATTCTGAAAGACATGGCAACCATAGTTGAGAGTCAAAACACACATGGACCTCACATTGTAGACAACTATGGGCTTGGCTTCATGGAACCATTTGGCCACATTTTGGGAAACCTTGCCTGTGAGAGTAATCCAGAGCTTTCACTGAAAAGATCTTCCTCAACATTAAATGGATCCTGAATAAATTGAAACCGACAGTGCCTCCAACTTCATCCTTAAAAAATGGCTACATAAATACCATGACACTTTTGAAATTCCCATGACCAGGTGGCACTAGAGAACCTTGGATGTCCTGTTGCTGATTTGAGTGTACCAGACCGTGCCTAGATTGAATGGGTTTCATGATAATGGTGTAGAACAGACATGTCAGTAAGTTGGAGCCTGCTGATTAGTGGTCATACAGCAGTATTGTGCAGATGTGTGATAAAACGTCTGTGGTGGCATCATGTGGATCTGCCACTGGCTTCCAAATGGCTTGTGACTGACATGGCACAGCCATCAGAACCTTGTATGTAAAGCATCTAGTTATATGCAGAATTTTTCAGGACAATGTTCAGAATCAGGTTGCTATGGTAAAGGGGGAATGCTATGTGGGATAGAAGCCTGGTTGGTGCATTCTCCTGTAGAACCTGACCCACGACACGTGACAGAACTCCGTCCAGCATTGTGGCCCAGTTGAACTTTTTGCATTTCGTGAAGCAAATACCCAACTCCCAGTGCAACAGAAAGAATCACCACAAAAAGTGGAGGATGACCAAAGGGCTTTACTGTCCACACGGGGAGACATTTAGCCCCCAGTCGCCACAGTTTACCTACAAAGAGAGAATTTAGCACTGTTGCCTAATGTTCATTGGAATATAAGAGACCATGTCATCCAGGTCACATACATGCAGACCCA
Organism: Callospermophilus lateralis; assembly: GCF_048772815.1. Lineage (NCBI taxonomy): Eukaryota > Metazoa > Chordata > Mammalia > Rodentia > Sciuridae > Callospermophilus > Callospermophilus lateralis. The sequence goes on from NW_027513433.1 coordinate 100,082, forward strand.
GCTTTGATGGTCTCACTACAAAAGAAGATAAAGCTCCTGACAACAACATATATTTCAAGTGCCCAACCTCAGAGGCAGTTTCTGAAGAAGTCTTTAGGCCAGCAGAGCTCCATGACTGTGGAGTTTTACCCTGTCCCTTACTTTTGGAAACTCCTCTACCACCTCCAAAGGTGTGAAGTCCTGAGCAATTTTCATTCCAGATATGTATTAACAGATTTTATATCTCTTCTCCTCTAATTGTGTCTTACTTGGGGCGAAGGTAATGTCAAGGAACTGTTCTGGATGAGAGTAGGAAGATTTTTCTGTAGCACATATTTGCATTCACATTGGATTCATTTTCCAATTTTCCATTTGAAATACGGAATCCCTGACACTACCCCATACCCTACTAGACTCTGTCTACTAATCCTAATATGATGGAGAAAAATAACCCAAACAGAATTGAAATACAAGCAGTTCAGAAGAGGCATGGTGTATAGTTGTTCTTGCCTTTTGCATTATATAGAATAGGAGTTATAAATCTAGTCAATTTTTTGTAGAAAGAGTTCTCCATGTGTTTTTAAAGTTAACAAATAAGTGAATTCCTGTCTCCCTTTCGCTGTAGCCCATGCAGCACATGTATTCTTATAAGCACATGTAGAATCATACCTGGTACCACACGTACATTATTGTGTGGTGGCTGACTTGGCAGATACAAATTGTGATAAGAGATCACTTCTCCTCAACGCTGTTGGTAGTGAAAATTCAACCTATGGGTGAGCTTCCTAACTGAACAACATTATACATAAATCCATGTTAGGTAAAATGGATATTTTTGATCTGTGAATGATATGTGTTTCATGTTGAATTACAATTGTGTTGTAATATATAAAATATAGTGCTACATTTTACTCTCTCTGTGTGTATATATATATATATATATATATATATATATATATATATATATATATACTCTCCAGATTTTTCAAAATATAAAATATATGTGTCTTATTATACATTTCCTAAATTCATTCATATTCATGTATGTGGACTTATAATCATCTTTTCACAAGATGATTCTCAGTAATATTCACCACCTGAAATACATATTTGTTTCCTATTACTGAGAACTAACTTCAATGAATGATGTATACAAATCCTAATATTTCTACAGTAACTGACCCAGTTTACTATCAATGCAAGTAGACTCCTATGGGACATGATGTGTATTTTGAAGTTCATTTTTTTCAACACTTGTACATTACTATTTCTTTAGTTTATGCACATCATTGGATATATATTTCCTCCACAAGTTCGCAAATTCATAGGCATTTGTTTCACTTTCAATCACTTTCTACTTCAGAACACATGTATTCCTCCATGTTTCTTGACTGGTCTTTTCATGAGACTTCTTTCCAAACACATTATTTTTGATTTCCATAATTACTTTTGAACAAATCTCACACACCCTACATGATGATCCATAACCCTAATATTACCATTAGATGTATAACTGGTTGGAATGAATGATTGTATATCAATATATGATTTCTTATATATTTTTAGATTTCAATTCAATCCATTATTTAAAGAGGAACCAGTTATATTATTTATACACAGTATTGTCTATTCATGCATTATCTCTATATTCATAGACACAGGGTACACCTCTTTAAACCCCCAACTAATTTATACGTCTTCAAAATATTACTCCCAGAAATTGAGGAAGAAATACTCATGTCATCTGACCTACATACACATTTTATCACATTAATATTCTAGACACAAATAGCAAAGGTCACACTTATGATTGTACCAATGTAAAGGTCGGGCGAGCATTTGAAGAAGAGACCACCAATAGACTGTGTCATGCAACAGCAAAGTGTTTATTGGGGGTCCAGCATGCTGCGGCTCAGAGCTCACTTGAATTTAGCAGAGAGCCCAGAGTTCAGCTTAAGTAGAGCTTATATACTTTCTTTGGAGAGGGCAGGGAATGAAGTTTATTGATGGGTCAGGACGAGTGGGCACTTTGCGTGCAAATCTGTGAGGGAGTACATTCTGCAGTTTGGCAGTGGGGACATCAAATTCTGGGAACAAGATTAGCAAACAGTTCTCAAGATTTCAACAGTGTTTTGTTAAGCATACAGAAAAACAGGAAGTGACAAGTACCTATTTTATTAACCTTTCATTCCCTACTACTTGTTCTGGTTACTTTTAATCATAAAAGCGATCATTGGGGGGTGTCACATTTTATGTCTGCTAGTGAGGTATATTGTTGTCTGATTACCATAAGTTAAACTTGTCCAATTTGAGCTTGGAGAAATGAAACTACACGGTGGAGCAAACAGGGTCCTACAGTTAGCAATAATATGAGGATTATTAATGAACCGGCCAAGGCTGATAAAAGCATAGTTAACCAGGGTGACTGTGTGAACCAAAATTCAAACCACCCTTTTGGGGCCTCTATCTCTCTTTGATGCTCTTCAAGGCATTTTCTTAATTTACTCATAGATTCTTTTACAACTCCAGTATTGTTGGCATAAAAACAACATTCTTCCCTCAATGCAGCACAATGGCCCCTTCTCTCATGAAGAGAATGTCCAACCATTGCCTGTTCTGTAAAACTACTTCAGAGAGACAGGTTAAAGATTCATGTAAAGCTGTGATGGAGGTTTTTAATATCTTTAAGTTTTGGTCTATTGGTGCTTCTCATTGAGTCATTTGTTGTGTCCCATGGACTAGGGCAGTGGTTCCTGTGCCCACCCCTGCAGCAACTCCTATTCCGAATAGGATGGCTAAAGTGAGGGATAGAGGTTCCAGGAGAACCGGGTTTTATGCCTCCCTATTTGATCTTTAAATGAACATGCATCATGATAGAGGACTTTGGGAAACATCTGCACCATTATATAATTAATCACATCTGTTGACCATTTTATGAACACATTAACAATGTTTAAGTATATAGAATTATACTGTTGTAGGGACGGACAAGTCAAGGCACCTAAGATAGCATGGAAGCTAGGGAAACAGTCCTATTAGGTTGCAAATAAATTTAGAGGGCGTTGCTTCTGTTGTAATCAATTAATCTCCTGAACACCAAGTTTAGGTAGTTTCAGTATTTTGTACCCAACATGTAAGAGAAGGGGCTCAGAAGTTGACAGACTGCAGAAGTTCACAAAAAACAGTTTTTGTTTCTGTTTTATTTCCTCTGTTCTGGGCAAGTTAACTTTTTAAGGACACCTGGGAAGGGGAGAGCTTTTTCTTCCCTTTCTTTTTTCCCCCTGCCAGCTGTTACCATGCAACCCAGTTGGTAACTTCTTTATCTTAGAAATGTAGCCATCTCTGTGAAGCCCCAGCTCAAAGTCAGAAGCCTTTTTCACATATTTTGTGAAAAACTAGTAAGGGGGTGTCTAGCTTAGAAGTGCTGATTTTTCCAGCCAGTGGCAAGTAGAACAGGGCAACAGGAAAAGAGGAAGTTTATGTACATTGAACTCTTTCATAGGGACTCTTTTACTGAAAATCCTAAAGTCAGCCATGGTGAAGACTTCTGGAGAAGGTCAGTTAAGAATTTTCTGTGGTCCAGGTACAGAGGGGAAAGACGTGGAAGGCGCGGGGTGAGAGCAGCTCTGTGGATCTGAGAATGAGGAAGGAGAGATGTAAAAGAATATTGGGAAAGGGGTTTTGGATTTTCCTAGCTATAAAAACTTCAGCAGTAGAACAGGTAGAGCAGAGGGGAAAATGGGAGTGAGTATCCCAAAAAGCCTGTGAGGGACTTTAAATTCTTAGTAACCTGTTTTCAGTGTTGACCAAGCAACTTTAAAGGCCATTTTCATTACATCGTGGATAGGGATCTGAGAGCACTCCTCAGCCTGTTTGAGCTTTGGGTTAGCTGGTAAGAGGACTTGCTTGGACGCGGTGAGGGCACTGACAGGAGAAGAGAGGAGTGAGTGGGTGAAGGGCTACCTCAGTACCTGCTACTTCATCTAGAAACAATGGTCTGAGAACCGTTGGAGGTTTGGGTATTTGATCCAGTAATTGGAGGGGAGAAATCAGGTTCCTGAGGTGGGATTGACAGCAGAGCGTCTGGAGCATAAGGCAGAGGGTGAGGATCTATTGGAGAATCATAGTTCAGAATTTGAGCAAAGGAGGGAAAAGGCCTAAACTTAGGGGAATTTCCTTCCACCCTTTTGAGCACTTGCAGAAGTTAAAAAGGTCACACAGAACTTGAGGATCTAGAGACCCCTCGGGGGCCATTGGTTTTGGTTGTCTAATTGATAATATGGCCAATGCTGTGTACTGAATTTGACGAGGAGTTTGGGTTCCACCATTCATCCCCTATATGCTCACATCCCCAAGACATACAGAAGAAGTCGGCTTTTCCTCACACAACCGTGGCTGATTGAGGCTTTGATAGTCTGCCGCATAAACATAGTAATCTAGGCTAGCCAACCTGCATCTGGCACAAGTGTCCCTTCACCCATAATAGCAAAACTCATACACTCTTCCTGATAAACCATAACCCTAATATTACAATTAGATTTATAACTCGTTGGAATAAATGTTTGTATATCAATATAAGATTTCCTATATATTTTCAGATATCAATTCACACCATTATTTAAAGTTGGAACCAGTTATATTATTTATTCACATTATGGTCTATTCATGCATCATCTCTGTATTCAGAGACACAGGGTTAACCTATTTGTACCCCCAATACAAATTTATACGTCTTCAAAATATTGCTCCCAGAAATGGTGGAAGAAATACTCATGTCACCTTATCTACATATACATTTTATCACAGTAATATTCTGGACACAAAAACCAAAGGTCACACTTATGTTTCTATCAAAACCTAAATGGAAAGTGAGCATAGATTACTAAAAACATCCACGTTCAGGTTGCCTAATGCTCTCAAATATCAATTCTACTGGTGACTACATAATTGTTTCTTCCTAAGATTATATATTCACTCAAGCCTGTTTTCTGAACGTATCACTAACTTTGTACTTTGCCTGATTTTCTAATTTCTCAATTGATATCTGCTTTTCTACATATTTTCACCAGTTCATCATTGTGACTGACTCTTCACATGAGCTGACATTTACACTCATTCTTTACCCGAAACCCTATTGCTAAAGAACTTTCGGTTCAAATCCTATACTCACTCTTCTTCCATAATCTACCCACTACCTTCCTAATCCTACCGACTATACCTCTTTGACTGCATGTTCTCTGCTACATTCAATCCTCCAAGTTCACATGCCATTGTATGTCGATTTATCTGAGACATCTGTGAAGAATGTAGTTCAAAGCTAAGCATCCCCATCAAGGGCCCAATGCCCTTCTGGGTTTCAAATATTACCTAGATTTCTGTTTTCATACTTATCTTTCACCTCTATATTCTTGTAAATATCGCAGGTTCCCTATACCATTATTCATCCAGCAGAATGATTCCTAACCCAAATCGAACATGTTATTAATCCTAACCATACACTGTTTCCTCAGTCTAACTTTACAGAAGAGCAGGTACAGAGTTTTTATTACAATACAGGAATGTAGGGGATCTTCCACTTGCTGGGAACTTCAAGGTCCATGCAGAAATGATCCCTGGAGAAGACGTATGCAGCTATGAAGGACCTGAGAGAGCAAAAGTCATCATCGATGGCAAACAAATTGATCTGGATGGTCTGAATGAGCCACTCTCTTCTCAATGTAGAGAAGGTGGATCAATCCAAGCCTGTGTGGAGAGCTGTTCCAGGGTGCCTATGATGTGCAACACCTGCTATCTTATAAGTTCCTGTTTTCTTCCTGAATTCTGGCCACTCTCCAGAATAGGCTCATGCTTTTGTGTCCAAGATATGTACCCCCTCAAAATGGCCATGTACTGGATAGCTGAAGGGAATGGGAGCATTTCAGAAAACTCAGATATCAGTGTGACCAGGGAAGTCTCAGTTAAGAAACCCTGATTTTTGCCATTTGCTTACCTCATATTCTGCTGCCCTGAATATCAGGAGGGTCTGTCCCTCATGCCATTGTTTTGTGAAGTCTGAAGAAAACAGTTTTCAATTGGAAATGAATGGGCATCACCTGTGTCTCTTTGCTAAATGCTTTGGAAAAGGATGTGTCTGAATCAGCCTCTTTACCCTGTGTGAGGCTGTGGCTTAGATTCTAAGCACCTGATGGATGTAAATAAGGATCCCATATGTGCATCCAAAACCAAAATGGCAAAAAGATCAGTCATTGTGGATGAAGTCTCTTGCCTTTCGCTGTTAGGTTCCTGACCTCCATCAATTGAGAATAGGGATCCATTGGGTCAAATGAGTTCTTCAAAGCCCTGCAGACGTCCTTGGGTTTTCTCATGACTCTCAATCACATAAAGAATCTATACCTGACAGTCAGTAGGCCTCATATTGGAGAAGCAGAGCAGTATTAAAATCAGGCCTATTTGATCACTCCTGGTTCACAGGAAGAATGTCCTGGCCACTCTGACATTATGCAAATGAGTGGCAAGGGAGCTTATTTTTGACACTGTCTTGAGCTGCGCCCCTCATGGAAACAACCAGCCAGATTTTATGATGAGGGTCTATATGGAAGAAAATGAGGGCCATGTGGGAGTGTTTTGATTTTAATTGTGGTAATTTGTGTCGCAGTTGGAAGAGATGACTGGGTCTACCAGAGCTTGAACTCTGGCGTGATTCCCCTTAGAGACTGAGTACTGGAACTGACCTCAGAGAAGTATTTCCATGAATTGTGTTGTGATTTTAGGAGGCCACGCATGAGAGTTGCCTTTGCAAACTGATCTAGGGCCAGGGTTGCTTTCCACAGAGCACTGGGAATCTCAGGCAGGACATCACATGATTTTATTCTGAAAATCTTTGCAGCCAGAGTTGAGAGGCAAAACACACAATGACCTCACATTGTAGACCTCAATGGGCCTTGCTTCATGTGACCTTTTGGCCACTCTTTGGGAAGCCTTGCCTGTGATAATTCTCCAGAGCTTTCTTTTTAATTAGCTTCCTCACCATTTAATGATTCCTGAATGAATTGAAACCCACAGGGCCTCCAACTTCATCCTTGAAAAATGGCTTGATAAATACCATGAAATTTTTGAATTTCCCATGAACAGGTGGCACTGGACAACCTTTGGATCTCATGTTGCTGATCATGAGTGTACCAGACAGTGCCTTTATTGACTGGGTTTCATGAAAATAGTGTAGAACAGAGATGCCAGTAAGTTGGAGCCTGCTGAGTAGTGGGCCTAGAGCAGTGGTTGGCAAGAGTGTGATAAAACATCTGTGGTGGATCCATGTGTATTTGCATTGGCTTCCAAATGGCTTGTGACTGACATGGTGCAGCCAGAAGACCCTTATAAGTAAAGACATATTGTTATATAGAGAGGTTTCAGGGCAGTGTTCAGAATCAGGTTGCTATATTCAAGGGGGCAAGATATATGGGATAGAAGTCAGGGTGGTGCATTCTCCTGCCAACCCCGACCCACCACACATGACAGAACTCCCTCCAGCACTGTGTTCCAGTTCAAATTTTTGTATTACGTGAAGCAAATACCAAACTCCCAGTGCAGCAGCAGGAAAAACCAGGAAACGTGGAGGATGGACAAATGGCTTCACAGTCCACAGGGGGGGACACTTAGTCCCCAGTGGCCACAGTTTACCTACAAAGAGAGAATTCAGCACTGCTGCCTCATGGTCATTGAAAAATAAGAAATATGTCCTCCAGGTCACATAGGTGCAGATCCAGCTTTGATGGTCTCACTACAAAGGAAGCTAAAGCTCCTGACAACAACATATATTTCATGTGCCCAACATCAGAGGCTGTTTCTCAAGAAGTCTTTATTCCTTCAGAGCTTCATGTTTGTGGTGTGTTTACCCTGTCCCTTACTTTTGGAAACTCCTCTACCACATCCAAGGTTGTGAACTCCTGAGCATGTTCCATTCCAGATATATATTCACAGATTTTCAAACTCTTCTCCTCTAATTGTGTCTTAATTGGGGTAAAGGTTATGTCAAGGCATTGTTCTGGATGAGTGTGGGAGGATTTTTTGTATTATATATTTGCCTACTCATTGGATTCAATTTTGAATTTTCCTTTTGAAGTACTGAATCCCTGACACTACACCATACCCTACTTGTCTCTGACTACTAATCCTAATATGATGGAGAAAAATAACCTAAACAGATTGGAAACTCAAGCAGTTCAGAGAAGGCATGGTGTACAGTTGGACTTGCCTTTTGCATGATAAAATGTAGTTGTTAAAAATCTAGTCAATTTTTTGTTGAAATAGTTCTAAATACGTTTTTAAAGTTAACAAATATATGGATTCCTGTCTCCCTCTCTCTGTAGCCTATTCAGCACATGTAATTTTATATGCACATACAGATTCCTACCTATTATCACATGTACATTTTTTTGAGATGGCTGATTTGGCAGATACAAATTGTGAGCAGAGATCACTTCTACTAAACGCTGTTGGAACTGAAAATTCAAACTATGTGTTAATTTCCTAGTTGAACAACATTATATATAAATACATGTTCAGTTAAATAAATATATTTGGATCTGTGGATGATATATATTTCATGATGAATTTCGATTGGCATATATATTGCTACTTTTTAATGTCTGTGTTATACACACACACACACACACACACACTCTCCAGATTTTTCAAAATATGAAATATATGTGTCTTATTATACATACTATAAATTCATTCATGTTTATTTATGTGCATTTATAATCAACATTTCACAAGATTATTCTCAGAAATATTCATCCACCTGAAATACATATTATTTCTTAGTACTGACAATTAACTTCAGTGAATGGTGCATACAAATCGTAATATTTCTACAGTAACTCACCCAGTTTAACATGAATGCAAGTATATTCCTATGGGATATGATGTGTGTTTTGACATTCATTTTTATTCAACACTGGTACTTTACTATTTCTTCAGTTTATGCACATCATAGTATATACATTTCATTTACAATTCGCAAAATTATAGACTTTTGTTTCACTTTCAATAACTTCCTGTTTCAGAAAACATGTATCCCTCCAGGTTTCTTAATGGGTCTCTTCATGAGACTTCTTTCCAAACACATTATTTTTGATTTCCATAATCACTTTTGAAGCATAACTCACACACCTTTCATGATAATCCATAACCCTAATGTTAACATTAGATGTGCAACTGGTTGAAAAAATGAATGTATATCAATGTAAGATTTCTTATGTATTCTAAAATATCAATTCAATCCATTATTTAAAGTGGAATCAGTTATATTATTTATTCACAGTATCATCTATTCATGAATTATCTCCATATTCATAGACACAGGGTCCACCTCATTGTACCCCCAATACTAATTTATACGTCTTCAAAATATTGCTCGCAGAAATGGGGGAATAAAAACCCATGTCACCTGATCTACATATACATTTCATCACAGTAATATTCAGGACACAAAAAGCAAAGGTCACATTTATGATTGTACCAAACCTAAAAGGAAAGTGAACATGGATTACTAAAAACATGCATGTCCAGGTTGCCTAAAGCTCTCAAATGAAAATCCTATTGGTGACTACATATTTGTTTCTTCCAAAGATTATAAATTCAACCTCAACCCTGTTTAAAAAGTCTAATCTTGTCACTCACTTTATACTTTGCCTGATTTTGTAATATCTCTATTGATATCTTCTTTCCTACATATTTTCCCCAGTTCATCATTGTGACTGAATCTTCACATGTGGTGACATTTACATTCACTCTCTAACCGAAACCCTATTGCTAAAGAACATTTGTTTCAAATCCTATATTCACTCTTCTTCCTAAACCTTCCGACTATCTTCCTAATCCTAACTTCTATCACTTTTTGACTGGATGTTCTATTCTACATTCAATCATCCCAGGTACAAGGTCCTATGCCATTGTATTTCAATTTATCTGAGACAACTGTGCAGAATGTAATTCAACACTAAATATCCCAATCAAGGACCCAATGACTTTCTGGGCTTCAAATCTTACATAGATTTCTGTTTTCATAATTATATTTCACCTATATATTGCTGTATATATTGCAGGTTCCCAATAACTTTATTCATCCTGCAGAATGATTCCTTACCAAAATTGAATCTCTTATTAAACCTAACCATACACTGTTCCATGAATATTACTTTACAGAGGAGCAGGGGCAGAGTTGGTCTTAAAATACAGGAATGTAGGGGATCTTACACCTGCTAAGAACCTTAAAGGTCCATGCAGAAATGATCACTGGAGAAGATGTAGGCAGCCCTGAAGGACCTGAGACAGCAAAAGTCATCTTCCATCGAAAGCAACCTGGTCAGGATGAAGGGTTGTTTCTGAATCAGCCTCTCTCTTCTCAATGTAGAGAAGATGGAAAAAAGCAGGCCTGTGTGGAGAGCTGTTCACGGGTGCCTATGGTTGATATACCATTCTAACTTGTGAAAGTGTCACAGAAAGTCAGGGCAGCCTTCATCTCATGGGACACTTAGAAGCAACTGTTAGGACAAAGTGGTTGCCAACTCAGTGACCTCATTCAGTTCAGGAAGGAAGTGACCTCACCTCACTTTCTTGGAGATGGAACTCTCTGAACTTTGGATCCAGGAAGCCAAGCACCCAGAGCCAGTCCCAGTCTCAGTAACAGTGGTCTCACTTGTTTGGATTTACCAAGGACAGAGTCAGTCTTTCTTGGTACCTACTGATGTGAGGATGGCCAAATGCCAGGAAAGCTCTGAAGAGGGGCCTTTCCTGAGAAAGCAGGTAGTGGCTCACCACTCGCTTCCAACAACTTCACAGAGTTGGCCAAGGAGACGAGATCTGAGATAGGACAGGCCATTTCCGATGAATATAGTATGGCCCACCAGTTAGAGGACACTCCTGAGAGTCACAGACCTACTTGGGGGAAGGAGGTGCCTTTGTGGGTGTGGGTGTGGGTTTGTGGTTTTTTCTCATGTTCTGAGAATATGTAGGAAAGGCTGTTTATTTGGTTAGGAGTGAACTGTTTTTTGTAACTCATTTGACAAGGTGAGTGTTTCCATGTCTGTGTATCCCACTGTATCCGTGGTTGTAGACATTAGAAAATAGAATGCAGCAATGGATGTGTCCTGTCTAGTAGAAAAGTTCCCAGCATTCATCCTGCCCAATTTTTGAATGGACTGTGGCTTGACTTATCAATGGGCAACACCTGCTATCTTCCTAAGTTTCTGTTTTCTTGCTGAATTCTGGCCACTCTCCAGAATAGGCTCATGATTTTGTGTCCAAGATATGTACCATCTCCAATCTCTTTAACATGGCCATGTACAGGATAGCTGAAGGGAATGGCGACCATGTCAGAAAACTCAGATATTAGTGTGACCATGAAAGTTTCAGTGGAGAAACCCTGCTTTGATTACCTTTTGATTACCTAGTGTTCTGCTGCCCTGAATGTTTTTGTTTCTTTATGAGCGATCTAGGGGGCATGGCGTGAGGGACATGAGTTGCCTTTTAGAATTCAGGTGAAGGACATGAGTTGCCTTTTAGAAGTCACTTCGGTTTGAAGTCTGGTTGGGGAAGAACAGGTTGTAAAGTCATCTGGGGATTGGTTCTTCTATGAGAGAAACTAAAACCATGAGTACTGAATAAATGTTGCAGCAGTTGGAACATGTCACTGTATTGAAGTTTCCTCACCAGGCTTTAGTATCCCCAGTTATCAGGACTGTCAACTTAACCTTTTAATTTTAGTGTTACAGTTGTCCCTCCCCATAAGATACAGTGTAATAATTTAATGTCATCTGATCCTGCAAAATCTTTTTACTAGTATGACCTCTGTGTCTAATAGAGAAACCTCTACTTCTGGGCTGCATAATCGTACTAGCAAACACCAAGACTACCTGTGTAAGTTAGGAATATCAGTAGGTCTTAAACTAAAAACTTCTGCATCTGGCAGCTCCTTTTGATAGTCTCTTTTTATAGTTATCAGGCATTCCTGTCTGAGAATCCTTCTTTGTAGCCTGCAGTCTTACTTGTTTTGGAAGGGTAACATAAAGTGTATACGTTAAAATATTATTATTAGTAGTAGTAGTATTATTATTACTAATTAAAATGCCCAGGAATGGCTGTATTTTGGTTTTAACTGTCTTTACTAAATGTTTAAGATGACACAGTCAAAGTGACTTTTGTTTCTATCTATTGTTAACATTCAGCTGAGCTTTCATGGGAGTCATTTCTTGGGAAACTTGAGAGTAGCTTCTCAGTTCTGCTAGCGCCATTTGCGCTAGGTGAGTCTAGGTCTTGCATGACCATGTGGATTCCCTCGGAAGCATCAGTGATGTCTCCCTTCTCTGATGACTCTCCTCATTGTAGCAAATGCACTGACTGGCTTTCTGTTCTCTAGTGATCTCATTAATCTCCCTGATCGGGAGGTTATGTGGCCCAGAGTTGTAAAGCTCTTTAGAGAAGTCCGCTGTTGCCTGGATTCAGACTGACTCAGAGGGCAAGAGCCAAATATTGGTTTTCTTGACGCTTTTCATTTAAATTTAATTTTAAATCCTAATCTTAAACATCCAGCAAATAAATTTTAACAGCCTAATATTATGAGTACTGGGCTTTAATGTCTATAATTTTATAATTATTTATCTTTTTTTATTAATTGGGATCTGTATTATTCTGTCTGTCCTGTAGGTGATGACATATTATCTTAAATTAACCCATGTTGTGTTCTTAAATCTACACTTCTGTAAAACACTAACAGGGAATCTTTAGATCACTTATAAGGAAATTACAAAATAAAAATTTTTAACAAGAGTAAAAATACTTAGTTCGTGTAATAGCTACCTGAAATCTTTTGGCTGAGTTATACATTATATCCCCTATTTGAGATCCTAGTAATCTTGACAGAAAAAAAAGAAACTTTTGAACATAAGTTTAAATGAAATTAAATCTGACCTACTGCTTTCGTAGTCATTCTCACATGTACTAAGATGGGACACAGAGCCTTATCTCAGGTAAGGCAGGGCTCTTTATGAATCTTAAGTGTTTTAGTTCTAAAGCTGATGTTTGTTTTTTTAAATATCATTTTACAAAGTTTACCTAAATTTTTTGAGTTCACATGAACATTAGCTAACAACTTATGATATCACATTTAAAACATGAATTAAAGAAAGGCTGAAAGTTTTTAACCTTTACATAGATTAGGCTCTCATTAACTTAAAAATACATTTAAATTGTTCGCCAAAGTAAAATGTAACATAAAATTTTACATATCTTATTGAAAACAGGTAAATAAACCCCAATATATTTTTATAACATATAACTTCAGAACACCAGAGTGATATAATGCTCTTTTCAAGTTTCTACCTTACAGACTTGTATACCTGGAAGATATGAGCACATTGATAGCATCACAAATACATTGATGTTTCTACATTAACCAAGTTTAGCTTTTAAAGAAATGGCAGAACAGTGCTCTAAAAAAAACAGTTCTTATTTAATCAGTTGTTTAATTTTTATGGTTGCTTGCTCTAGAAAAAATAAAACTTAATAAACACAATGTTATTGGTAAACTTATGTTTAAAGAAATTTTTGTCTCTTTAACACATGACTGATTTTTACAATCTTATACAGACTTTAGTACAAACTTATACAGATCTTAGTAAATCAATCAGATATAAAAAAAGTACTCATGAATGAGTAATCCCATATTAAATTTACTTTACTTATTTATCAAATATTAGACAAATGTTTTGAACAGTATAAACCATTTTTTTGTTGTTGAAGGAAAAGTCCTAGAACAAAGGCATATTAGACCTTTTGTACACATAATTATTTTATTCAATTTTTGAACACATAGAGAAACTCGTAAGCTTAAATTTAAAGACATTTATTTTTATGTGTTTATCCAATTTAAATTGAATCTTTTAAATCACATGAATTAAAGATCTTTGGATGCACTTTTTGAAATTTGTTTTTATGAGCGCATTTTTTTATGAGCGCTTCTTATATATGTTAATTTGTGTATCATATATATGATATAAGGACACATGTATATATATATATATGCACATACAACACATAACAAAAGTGTGCACACATAATAATAGTAAAGGCCTTGTAGCTTTTCACAGATAAAATGTCCACTGCAATGTTTCAAAAACTTCACAGTTGGTCAATGAGAGAACTGATCAGAATAACATTAACCTAGGTCTTTAGGATTAAAATCATGAGCTCAAAAATAAAAGAAAGAATCTAAGGAAAAAAGTAAGAGTCCTAGAAAAAAATGACTGACCAGGAATTAGTAGATACCATACAATTTACCTTTGTTCCCCCCTTAGGCCACAGATCAGTCTCCTACTGAGCTTGCAGGGTTCTTTCATTTGCATTTCAAAATAAGTCCAGGCTGAGGTCTGGAAGGAGCTGGAAAAAACTGCTATTCTGAGCAGACACCTCAGGCCTAAGGCATTTTAACCATAATTTTCAGGTTAGGATGCTGAAAATTATGATACAAGTTTAAGATAGAATTCACAAAATTTTATATCTTTACATCTTGTTTTGTCAACAGATACCATACTATGATTTACTATCCTTGTCCAAATTAATGCACTGGTACACACAGTTACATTTTCCCAGGCAACTCAAATCAAAATTGGTAAAAAAAAAAAAAAAGACTGAATGATTGGAAAGTTATTTGCCAACTTGGAAATAGAGTTCTTCAGTTTTCTATCCTAAGTATTTAAGTTCTCTGGCATGAATTATCTGAAATCATAAACTAAACAATTACCTAAACCCGACTTTTAACTGCAAGATTGTTCAATGCTTCAAAAAACCATTCACATACCAGATTGTTACAATAAAACATCATCCTTTAGACACACATTCAGCTAAGATCATTCCCAAGAAACAATTCATAATATCAACACATAATTGCACATGTCTTAAAAGGCCAGAAACAAAAACACAAGACAGACAGAAAGGAGCTCCAGACTTTGGTTGATGGACAGAAGCCTTTAAAACAGAGAAGATAAGAGAAAAATCTCCTCCACCAGTGGCACCATAGATGTCTCCAAAAGGGGACCATATTTTTTCAGAAATGGGCAATCTGAAATGTAAAATCAAGGGTCTCCATGGTGACTTCACTGCATTTAGTGTCCCCTTTTTCTTTTTCTCTTTTTAAAAAGACAGTAGTGGCATAATACTTACAGTGCTGGGAAGGAAGGAGGAAATTCCCTGAATCAACAGGGCTTTGGCAGCTGCTGTGAGTGCTTCAGTCCCTCCATTTACTTACAGGATTAGTTCCTCTGATTCAGTTCCATTCCAAGCATGCACCGTCTCCTAACATTTCAGTAGTCACCTCTAAAAAAGTTCTGGGATGGGGGGGAGTGGTGTATCAAAATTTGTAACTTAATTTGTTTCCTGTACTTAAAGCCAATTAATGCCAATTTAATAATGAGGACAGGGTTTTGAGAAAAAGAAAAAGGGAGGTTTATTGCATTGCTAACAAAGGAGAAACACAGGGGACTTTGACCAAAGGTTGTGATTCTCTTGATCTGGAGGGACAAGGGGTTTTAAAGGAGTTTCACTTGTGAACCTGGGAGATACTCAGTTCTTAAGTCCCCAGCAGGCATTGCCCTCTGCAGTGGGTGTGCTCCAGGCAGCCAGCTAGGGGCTTCTCTCATCCTGCATAACAAAGGAATCTAAAGTTCATCGCAGTTTCTTAAAACACATTCCAAAGGGGTCTCAGGATTGCTTACTTTATTACCCATTTTCACGTCCAATATTCTTAAGTTTTTACCACAGAAATCACACACAAAAAAAATGCACAAAAACAAACAAACAAAAAAAAACAGAACATAGAACAAAACACACACAAAAAAAGAAACCTGGCACCACAACAGAAAAACAGAGGATCAATGCAACATCTTGCTAAAGGTCAGGGGTAGGAGTGCATGCATTCCTGTCAGCACCTCTCTACCCTTCCAGGGAAATTCCCTACAGAACAGAAAAGAGGACAGAACGATTCTCATTACTGTCCCGGACAGGAGTATATGTGAGCCTCCCCAGGCCACTTCTCTGTCTTCAGAAGAGATCTCCCTTAACCGGATATCAGATTTTATAATGGCGCCACTTACCTATGGAGGCCTCCTCCACCAGGTGCTTGCTAATAGTTTTAGTGCGGTGGTTCACTGCAGTGCTCCCCAGACCGAAGGCTCAATCCAAGGCCTTGGAACATCTCAAGTTGTGCACTTCCTATAGTGGCTCTCTAGCCTGGAGCCCTGGAGGGAAGGCCAGCTTCAGAATTTCCAGCAGTCTGGACTTGTGATCTGGTCTGGCAGGGTCATCTTGCTAGGGAACTCCAAAATGATAAACCAGGATGCAAGAAAAGACCACTGACTCCAATTAAAATCAAATTAAGGCAAGCTGATTATTTCAACAGGCCAGGCTGCCTCTCCCTCCCATAACAGTGGGAACAAGACAGAAACCCCACCTTTCCTACAGCCCAGCTATATAGCCCAGAAAGATACACAAAAGGGGGTTACAGATAACAGAACTTTCACAAGCATCACACTAGTGGTAGTTTACATTTTTTTTTTTTGCTCACCCCAACATCACAAATTATGAGGACCATTAGAGCCTCAGAGACTCATTGTCTGGCCAGGGAAAGAAAATATTTATGAGGTGTCACTAAAGTTTCAGAGAGCGCTGCTATCTTGTCAGAGAGCCAGGCATGGGTGAGTTCAAGACACGGGTAGGCATTCCAAACAGGTTCAGAATTTGCAGTAATGTATAGTAAAGCCAAAATTATCTTGTCATGGCTTTGTGGCAAGATGGCTCCCAATTTTAATAAAAGATCAGGTTGGATCTATCAACCCTGTCCCTTACTTTTGGAAACTCCCCTTCCACCAGCAAGGTTGTGAACTCCTGAGGATTTTGCATTCCTGATATGTATTCACAGATTTTCTGACTCTTCTCCTGTAATTGCGTCTTACCTGGGGCAAAAGTAATGTGAAGGCATTGTTCTGGATAAGAGTGGGAAGAATATTGTGTAGCACATATTTGCATACACATTAGATTCATTATCTAATTTTCCATTCGAAATACTGAATCCCTGACACTAACCAATAGCATTGAATCTCTGACACTAACCAATAGCTGACTAGACCCTGACTATTAAACCATTATGATGGAGAAAAATAACCCAAACACAATAGAAATACAAGCAGTTCAGAGGAGGCATGGTGTATAGTTGGACTTGTCTTTTGCATGATAAAGTGTTGGTGTTATCAATCTAGTAAATTTTCTGTTGAAATAGTTCTCCATGTGTTTTTAAAGTTAACAAATATGTGAATTCCTGTCTCCCTTTCTCTGTAGCCTATTCAGCACATGTAATTTTATATGCACATATAGAATACTACCTGGTATCACAAATACATACTTTTGAGGTGGCTGACTTGGAAGATACAAATGGTGAGAAGTGATCACTCCTCCAAAACGCTATTGGAACTGAAAATTCAGACTATGGGTCAGCTTCCTAGTTGAAAAACATTATACATAAATCCATGTTTACTTAAATATATATTTTTGCATCTGTTGATGATATATATTAAATGATGAATTTCGATTGGCATATATATTGCTACTTTTTAATATCTGTGTGTGTTTTTTGTGTATATATATATATATATATATATATATATATATATATATACACTCTCCAGATTTTTCAAAATATGAAATATATGAGTCTTATATTCACTCCCTGAATTCATTCATGTTCATGTATTTGGATTTATTATCAACTTTTCACAAGATCATTCTTAGAAATATTCATCCACCTGAAAACCATATTTGTTTCCTAGTACCGAAAACTAACTTCAGTGAATGGTGCATTGAAATCCTAATATTTCTGCAGTAACTGACCCAGTTTAACGTCAATACGTGTATATTCCAATGGGATATGATGTGTATTTTGACGTTCATTTTTTTACAACACTGGTACATTATTATTTCTTCAGTTTATGCACATCATAGGATATATATTTCATTCACAAACTCACAAATTTATAGGCACCTGTTTCACTTTCAATCTTTTCCTGCTTCAAAACTCATGTATTCCTCCAGGTTTCTTGACTGGTGTTTTCATGAGACTTCTTTCTAAACACATTATTTTCGATTTCCATAATCACTTTTGAAACAAAACTCACACACTCTTCATGATAAACCATAAACCTAATATTAAAATTAGATGTATAACTGGTTGGAATGAATGATTGTTTATCAATATAAGATTTTCTGTATATTTTCAGATATCAATTCAATCCTTTATTTAAATTTGGAAACAGTTATATTGTTTAAACGTAGTATGGTCTATTCATGCATTATCTCTATATTCCTAGACACAGGGTACACCTATTTGTAACCCCAATACTAATTTATACATCTTCAAAATATTGCTCCCAGAAATGGTGGAATAAATACACATGCCATCTGATCTACATATACATTTTATCACAGTAATATTCTGGACACAAAAGCAAAGGTCACACTTATGATTGTACCAAAGCCTTAATGGAAAGTGAGCATGCATTACTAAAAACATCCATGTCCAGGTTGCCTAATGCTCTCAAATATCAATCCTATTGGTGACTACATATTTGTTTCTTTCTAAGATTATATATTCAACCTCAAGCCTGTTGAAAATGTCTAATCCTATCAATCGCTTTATCATTTGCCTGAATTCCTAATGTCTCTATTGATATATGCTTTCCTACATATTTTCCACATTTTATCATTGTGACTGACTATTCACATGCGCTCACATTTACATTCAATCTCTACTCGAAACCCTAATGCTAAAGAACTTTTGATCCAAATCCTATACTCACTCTTTTTTCTAAACCTACCGACTATCTTTCTAATACCTACTATCCCTTTTTGACTAGAAGTTCTCATCGACATTCCATCATCGAAGGTACAAGGTCCTATACCATTGTACATCAGTTTATCTGAGACAACTCTGCAGAACATAATTCAAAGCTAATTATCCCAATCAAAGGCCCCATGCCCTTCTGGGCTTCAAATCTTACCTAGATTTCTGTTTTCATTCTTATATTTCACTTATACATTATTGTAAATATCGCAGGTTCCCAATAGCATTATTCATCCCGCAGAATGAATCCTTACCCAAATCAAACCTTTTATTAACCTGAACCATACACTGTTCCCTTCCTAGTTGAACCACATTATACACAAATCCATGTTCAGTAAAATGAATATTTTTGGATCTGTGGATGATATATATTTCATGATGAATTTTGATTGACATATATATTGCTACTTTTTAAAGTCTGTTTGTGTGTGTGTGTGTGTGTGTGTGTGTGTGTGTGTATATATATATATATATATATATATATATATATATATCTCCAGATTTTTCAAAATATGAAATATATGTGTCTTATTATACACTCCCCAAATGCATTCATATTCATATATGTGGATTTTTTTTTTTCCGAGCAATCTCCAGAGAGAGAGCTTATGCATCTTACTCTGGGTTATCTTTTATTACAATTTTTCTCATCATTATAGATTCAGAATATGTCATT
This sequence comes from Callospermophilus lateralis, assembly GCF_048772815.1. Taxonomy (NCBI): domain Eukaryota; kingdom Metazoa; phylum Chordata; class Mammalia; order Rodentia; family Sciuridae; genus Callospermophilus; species Callospermophilus lateralis. Next base: position 119,686 of record NW_027513433.1, read on the forward strand.
GATTATATAATTTAAAACTTTGCCAAGACATGACATTTCCTTAACCATGATTGGGGGTACAAAAAATGCAACATTAATTTACATTTTTCCAGGATATGTCCTTCAGTTATATAATTATTAAAAGTACAGAATCATTAATAAAATACATCACTAATTTACATTTTTCATATTTTCCGAAGATTTACTATTATTCACAAGATATGCTATATTCTTATTAACTAATGCCAAACTACATAACCAGACTCTAAGTCTCCTAACCAATCATTAACATAAAATACACTTGTACTTTATTTCTAATCTAAAATTCCCATCGAAAAAAGTCCCTTTAAATCTTATATGTAAAATATTCTTAAGTTTATGAATCATTCTTAAAACATATCAGAAACCTATACAACTAAAAACTTAAGAATTTCTAAACTTAAGAATCTAAATAAAATAATATTTCTAACATTATTCTAAAACTGTGTCTTATAAAGCTGTTTTAATTAATTCTTAAATTTATTCTCATAAAACTGGTTGAGCTGCTTTCTCAAAGAGTTTCTTTGTTTCTCAGTGAAGGTGCACTAGTTCTCATATCTTTATAATCTTTCTCAATAGAAAGTAAGTTATAAAAATCAATCCACTTTCCACCAATATTAACTATGCTCATCATATATGCTTATGTAAAGTAAGAAAGGGTTTATAAAAAGAGAAAAATATATCTTTATATGTTTTAACGTTCCTAAGTGTATAATATAACTTTCCTTAATAAAAAATGAGACTGCATGTGGTGAATTTTGTGAAATAAGCATACTGGTTAGGTTTTATAAGAGACTGGAAATATGGGCTTGGGTTCAAGTTGATATAATCAATGTGGTGCCTAAAATTCTCATAACCTTTCAAAGGATGATTGTTGTCCATTATCAGGTTTGTCCACAATGTACTGAGATAGAACAATCTTCTACTTTGTCCTTGATATGCTGAGGAGTAGTAGAACAGCCTCCAAGGCATCAACTACCTGTTATGTTCCAGCCATCTGAAATTTAATTTGTTTGGCATTTAACATACTCATGACTCCTGTCAGAAACATAAGCATGAAATGAAAAGTCCCAATTACATAAAAAAGGCTCTCATGGTTTCCGTTTCCCACCAACCAGCATGGCTTTGCCAGCATTCATCCTCACTATGACCCTGTCAAGACAGTGGGAGAGCGGCTTTTCCAACACTTTTTCTCACTGTGACCATGTCAAGACAGTGAGTGGGAGATCGCCTTCACCATGTTGTTTTTTTCTTTTTTTAAGGAATGAACTCCAAGCAATAAATTTTCCTCTTAGAACTGCATTCAATGTGTCACATAGATTCCGATATGTTGTGTCTGTGTTTTCATTTATCTCTAAGAATTTTTTAATTTCCTCCTTGATGTCTTCTATAACCCATTGATCATTCAGTAACCTATTGTTCATTCTCCAAGTGATGTATGCTTTTTCCTTCCTTCTTTTATTGTTGATTTTTAGTTTCATTCCATTATGATCAGATAAGATGCATGGTATTATCTCTACTCCTTTATATTTTCTAAGAGTTGCCCTGTGACATAATATATGTTCTATTTTTGAGAAGGATCCATGTGCTGCTGAGAAAAAAGTGTAACTGCTTGATGTTGGGTGGTATATTCTATATGTCAATTAAATCTAGGTTATTAATTGTGTTATTTGTGTTAATTGTGTCATTGAGTTCTATAGTTTTCTTATTCAACTTTTGTTTGGAAGATCTGTCCAGTTGCGAGAGAGGTGTGTTGTAGCCTCCCATGATTATTATATGGTGGTCTATTTGACTCTTGAATTTGAGAAGAGTTTGTTTGATGAAAATAGTTGCACCATTGTTTGGGGCATATATATTTATGATTGTTATGTCTTGTTGGTGTATGGTTCCCTTAAGCAGTATGTAGTGGCCCTCTTTATCCCTTTTGATTAACTTTGGCTTGATATCTATTTTATTTGATATGAGTATGGACACTCCTGCTTGTTTCCAAAGTCCATATGAGTGATATGATTTTTCCCAACCTTTCACTTTCAGCCTATGTATGTCTTTTCCTATCAAATGCATCTCCTCTAGACACCATATTGTTGGGTCATGTTTTGTGATCCATTCTACTAGCCTGTGTCTCTTAATTGGTGTGTTTAAGCCATTTACATTTAGGGTTTTTATTGATATATGGGTTGTGCTTCCAGTCATATATGTTTAGTTCTGTTATGAGACATGGTTTGTTTTCCTCTTTGATTATTTCCAACCCCTTTACTGTCCTACCTCCCACTGTTGGTTTTCATTGTTATTTTGAATTCATTCATATTCATATATGTGGATTTATAATAAACTTTTCACAAGATTATTCTCAGAAATATTCACCCACCTGAAATACATATTTGTTTGCTAGTACTAAAAACTATCTTCAGTAAAGGGTGCATAAATATCCTACTATTTCTACAGTAACTGACCCAGTTTCACATCAGTGCAAGTAGATTCCTATGACACATGATGTGTATTTTGAAGTTCATTTCTATTCAACACTGGTACATTACTATTTCTTCAGTTTATGCACATCATAGGATATATATTTCATGCACAATTTATCAAATTGATAGGCGTTTGTTTCACTTTCAATCACTTCCTGATTCAGAACACATGTATTCCTCCATGTTTCTTGACTGCTCTTTTCATGAGACTTCCTTCCAAACACATTATTTTCAATTTCCATTATCACTTTTGAAGCAAAACTCACACACCCGTCATGATAAAACATAACCGTAATATTACCATTATATGTATAATTGGTTGGAATGAATGATTGAATATCAAAATAAGATTTCCTGTATATTTTCAGATATCAATTCAATCCATTATTTAAAGTGTAATCAGTTATATTATTTATTCACAATATGGTCTCTTCATGCATTGTCTCTATATACATAGACACAGGGTACACCTCTTTGTACCCCCAATACTAATTTATATGTCTTCAAAATATTGCTCCTAGAAATGGTGGAAGAAATACTCGTGTCACCTGAACTACATATGCATTTTATCACAGTAATATTCAGGACAAAAAATGCAAAGTTCGCACTTATGATTGTACCAAACCCTAAATGGAACGTGAACATGGATTACAAAAAATATCCATGTCCAATTTGCCTAATGCTCTCAAATGTCAATCATATTGGTGACTTCATATTTGTTTCTTTCTACGATTATATATTCAAACTCAACCCTATGAAACTGTCTAATCCTATCACTCACTTTATACTTTGTCTCATTTTGTAATGTCTCTATTGATATCTGCTTTCCTAAATATTTTCCCCAGTTCATCATGGTGACTCAATCTTCACATGTGCTGACATTGACATTCACTCTCAAACCGAAACCCTATTGCAAAAAAAATTTGGTCCAAATCCTATAATCACTCTTTTTTCTAAACCTACTTACTATCTTCCTAATCCTACCAACTGTCTCTTTTTGAATGGATGTTCTCTTCAACATTCAATCATCCAAGGTACAAGGTCCTATGTCATTTTATATCAATTTATCTGAGGCATGTGTGTAGAACATAATTCAAAACTAAGTATCCCAATCAAAGGCCCAATGCCCTTCTGGGATTCAAATCTTACCTAGATTTCTGTTTTCATACTTATATTTCACCTATATATTCTTGTAAATATCACAGGTTTCAAATAACGTTATTCATCCCGCAGAATGATTTCTAACCCAAATTGAACATGTTATTAACACTAACCATACACCGTTCCCTCAATCTAACTTTACAGAAGAGCAGGGACAGTGTTGGTCTTACAATACAGGAATGTAGGGGATCTTCCACCTGCTGAGAACCTCAAAGGTCCATGAAGAAACAATCCCTGAAGAAGATGTATGCAGCTATGAAGGACTTGAGAGAGCAAAAGTCATCTTCCATGGCAAACAACCTGGTCAGGATAAAGGTTTGTGTCTGAATGAGCCTCTCTCTTCTTAATGTAGAGAAGATGGACCATGCAGGCCTTTGTGGAGAGCTGTTCCCAGGTGCCTATGGTTTATATACCATTCTAACTTGTGAAACTGTCACAGGAATCAGGGGCTGCCTCCATTTCAAGGGACCATAGGAAGCAACTATTAGGACAAAGTGGTTGCCAAGGCAGTGACCTCATTCAGTTCCTGAAGGAAGTGACCTCACCTCACTTCCTTGGTTTTGGAACTCTCTGATCGTGGGATCCAGGAAGGAAGGCACCCAGAGCTAGTCCCTGTCCCAGTTCCAGGGTCTCACTTGTTTGGATTTACCAAGGACAGCGTCAGTCTTTCTTGGTACCTACTGATGTGAGGTGGGCCAAATGCCAGAAGAGCTCAGAAGAGGGTCCTTTCCTGAGAAAACAGGTAGTGGCTCACTGCGGGCTCCTCTCAACTTCACAGAGTTGAACAAGGAGACCAGATCTGAGTCAAGACAGGCCAATTCGGGGGAACATACTATGGCCCGCTAGTCAGAGAAAACTCTGGATAGTCTCAGACCTTCTTGGGGGAAGGAGGTGCCTTTGTTTGTGTGGGTGTGGGTTTGTGGTTTTGTCTCATGTTCTGAGAATAGGTAGGAAAGGCGGTTTGTTTGGTTTGGTGTGAACTGTTTCTGGTAAGTCGTTTGACAAGGCAAGGGTTTCTGTGTTTGTGTATCCCACTGTGTCCGTAGTTGTAAACATTAGAAAAGAGAATGCATCAATGAATGTTTCCTGTCTAGTAGAAAGCTTCCCAGGATTCACCTTGCCCAATTGATGAATGGACTGTGGCTTGACCTATGGATGGGCAACACCTACTATCTTCCTAAGTTTCTGTTTTCTTCCTGAATTCTGGTCACTCTCCAAAATAGGCTCATGATTTTTTGTCCAAGATAAGTACCACCTCCAAGCTCTGTGACATTGCCATGTACTGGATAGCTGAAGGGAATGGCGAGCATCTCAGAAAACTCAGATATCAGTGTGACCAATAAAGTCTCAGTGGAGATACCCTGCTTTGGGCCTTTTGCTTGCCTATTGTTCTGTTGCCCTGAATGTCAGGAAGGTCTTTGCCTCAGGCCACCCTTTTGAGAAGCCTGAAGAAAACAGTTTTCAAATTGAAATGAGTTCACATCACCTGTGGCTCTTTGCTTAATTGCTTTGGAAAGGGACGTGTCTGAATCAGCATTTTGGCCTTGTGTGAGGCTGTGGCTTAGATTCTCATCACCTGTTGAATCTAAAGAGCATCCCATGTGTGCATCCAAAACCAAAATGGGCAGAAGAACACTCATTGTGGATGAAGTCTAACCAACTCCACTAAACAACTCACAGTGAAAGTAAATAAGTTTGAATTTGAGGGGGCCCCAGTAAACATGAAGTGGATACAGGGGCAATATATTCATCCCTTAAGGCCCCATTGGGTCCTGTATCAAATAAAATGTCTCTAGTTCAAGGGGCTAATGGCAGTAAATATCGGGCTTGGACAAATAAGAGTACCATGGACCTGGGGAAAGGAAAAATCCATCACTCCTTCCTAGTAATCCCAGAATGCCCAGCCCCATTAATGGGTAGAGATCTGCTCACCAAGCTCTGGGCCAAAATAACTTTTAACATTGAAGGCCCCCAAGTGGAATTTCTAAATCCTTCAGTAAAAGCCCCTATAGTCAAGGCTCTATCAATGTTAGTAGAAAATGTACATCAACTCACTCACCTTGGTTCAAAGAAACTACAGGCATTCCTGAAGGATCAAGAACAGAATTTTCCACTAACCGACTCACAGCAAAAGGAAATAACTGAGTGGGTATCTAAAGACTGTTGGGTCCATCAATTGGTTAATGGTTACCCTTCCAAGCTTCCTGCAGCAAAGCACCTTCAAGTAACCAGACCAGGACACTTCTCGGAAGTGGACTTTAGTGAAATTAAGCCAGCAAGGTATGGACTTAAATATCTCCTAGTCTTTGTAGATACATTTTCAGGATGGATTGAAGCCTTCCCAACAGGAAAAAAAAAAAAAAAAAAAAGAAGAAGAAAAAAAAAAACATGGCGCGAATGGTGGTCAAGATCATCCTGGAAGATATTTTTCCAAGATATGGCCTGCCTAATGTAATAGGGTCTGATAATGGACTGGCGTTCATGGCTCAGGTAAGTCATGGGTTAACCAGTACCCTGGTGATTAATTGGTAGTTACATTATGCTTATAGATTCCAGAACTCAGGACAGGTAGAAAAAAATAAATAGAACCATTAAAGAGACCTTAATGAAATTAATCTTAGAGACCAGCATAAAAGATTGGACTATGCTCCTGCCTTATGCACCGTTTCATGCAAGAAATACTCCCTCTGTTTCTTTGTGTAACCTCTCCCCCTGTGAAATTCTCTATGGTGCCCCGCCATCAGTAAGGGACCTAACCCCAACTCTATGACCTATGGATCCATTCCACATCCCCTTCCTTACAGACTTAAAGCTCTTGAAAGAACTCAGTGATACCTGTTAAAACAGCTGGCCACGGCCTACCAACCAGGGGATGAGGGGACTCCACATCGACATCAAGTAAGAGACTTCATCTACATAAGACAACATCATGTGTCATCCCTGGAACCCCGCTGGAAAAGAACTTACCAGGTGCTACTTATAACACCTACATCAATAAAAGTAGATGGAATAACTTCCTGGATCCATGCCTCTCATCTCATGCCTGTGCCCTGTCCAGACTCTTTCTGGAAACTGGAAATGACTGGTAACCCTTTCAAATAGCATATTTGGCATGTGGATAAAGCTATAGACTCTCCCATTGGCAACCAGTAGTCCTAACCCTCATCAGCCCATTCAGCAGCGATGGCTGATCACAAATCCTCATAGAAAAGAAGAATAGTCTATCTTGCATACAGACCCTTTAGGGACCTGTTGACCATCTCAACACCCAGATATTTGTCAGCTGGCTATAGGTTTTTCCTATTGGGATATCCCTGATAAAGCATATCCCAATAAATTTCCATTAAATCCTTTCCGTTTCATAGATAATGGAAACAAATATTATGGTGTAGGAACACGCCAGCCAGATGCAGGTTGGCTACGCAAGATTACTATGTTTTCCCAGTGGACTATCAAAGCCAGAAACAGCCACAGCTGTGTGGAGGAAAAGCCGACTTCTTCTGTAAGTCATGGGGATGTTAGCATACAGGGACTACCTGGTGGAACCCAAACTCCTCATCAAATTCAATACACAGCATTGGCCATATTACCAATTAGATAACCAAAACCAATGGCCCTCAGAGGGGTCTCTAGATCCTCAAATTCTGTGTGATCTTTTTAGCTTCTGCAAGTGCTCAAAAGGGTGGAAGGAGATTCTCCTATATTGAGGCCTTTTCCCTCCTTTGCTCACATTCTGAACTATGCTTCTCCAATAGATGCTAACCCTCAGCCTTCTGCTCCAGACTCTCTGCTGTCACTCCCACCTCAGCAACCTGAATTCTCTCCTCCAATTACTAGATCAAAAATCAAAACCTCTGCTAGTCCTCAGACCATTGCCCCCTTGCTGAGGTATCAGGTACTGAGGTACCCCTCCACCCACTAACTCCTCTCTTCTCCAGTCGGTGCCCACAGCAGGTCCCATTACATCCTCTAACCAGCTAACCCAAAGCTCAAACCAGCTGAGGAGATCCCTCAGACCCCTATCCAAGATGAAATGAAAATGGCCTCTAAAGTTGCTTTGTCATCACTGAAAACAGGTGACTAAGAATTTAAAGTCCCTCACCGGCTTTTTGGGATGCTCACTCCTGTCGTCCCCTCTGCTCTACTTTTTCTACGGCTCAAGTTTTTCTTGCTAGAAAAATCCGAAACCCCTTTCCCACTATTCTTTTACACCTCTCCTTCCTCATTCTCAGATCCACAGAGCTGCTCTCAGCCTTGCCTTCCACGTCTTCCCCCTCTGTACCAGGATCACAGAAAAGTCTTAAATGACTTCTCCAAAAGTCAGTGTTCAATGTAGATAAACTTCCTCTTTTCGTGTTGCCCTGTTATACTTGGCCAGTGGCTGGAATAATCAGCACTCCTAAGCTAGACACCCCCTTACGAGTTCATCACAAAATATGTGAATAAGACCTCTGGCCTTGAATTGGGGCTTCACATAGATGGCTACAATTCTAAGATAAAGAAGTTACCAACTAGGCTCCATGGTAACAGCTGGCAGGGAGAAAAAAATAGAGAAAAAGAAAGCTCTCCCCCTTTCAGTTGTCCTTGAAAATTTAACTTGCCCTGAACAAAGGAAAAAGTAACAGAAACAAAAACTGCTTTTTGTGAACTTCTGCAGACTGTGAACTTCTGAGCCCCTTCCCTTACATGTTGGGTACAAATTCTGAAACAACCTAAACATTGGGTTCAGGGGATTAATTGATTACAACAGAAGCAATGCTCTCTAAGTCCGTTTGCAATGAAATAGGACTGTTTCCCTTTCTTCAGTGCTATCATATGTGCCTTGCCTTGTCTGTCCCTACAACAGAAAGATTATATATACTTAAACATTGTTTATGTTTTCATGAAATGGTTAACAGATATGATTAATTATGTAATGGTGCAGATGTTTCCCATAGTGCTCTATGATGACGCAGGTACATTTAAAGATCAAATAGGAGGGCATACAACCCAGTTGCGCCCGGAACCTGTATCTCTCACTTTAGCCATCCTATTAGGAATAGGAGTTGCTGCAGGAGTGGGCACAGGAACTACTGCCCTAGTCCATGGGACACAACAAATGACCCAATTAGAAGCAGCAATAGACCAATATATAAAGATATTAGAAACCTCCATCACAGCTTTGCAGAAATCTTTAACCTCTCTCTCTGAAGTTGTTTTACAGAACAGGCAAGGGTTAAACCTCCTCTTCATGAGAGAACGGGGACTTTGTGCTGCATTGAGAGAAGAATGTTGTTTTTATGCCGACCATACTGGAGTTGTAAAAGAACCTATGAGTATATTAAGAAAATGCCTTTAAGAGTGTCAACGAGAGAGAGAGGCCCAAAAAGGGTGGTTTGAGTCTTGGTTCACACATACCTTCTGGTTAACTATGCTTTCATCAGCCCTGGCATGTCCATTAATAATCCTCATATTATTGCGGAAGACCCTGTTGTCTCAACAATGTAGTTTCCTTTCTCCAAGCTGAAATCGGACAAGTTAAATTTATGGTAATCAGACAACAATATACCCCACTAGCAGATATAAAATGTAATACCCCTCAATGATCACTTTTATGATTAAAAGTAACCCGAAGAAAAATTGGGTAATGAAAGGTTAATAAAATAGTTACCTGTCACTTCCTGTTTTTCTGTATGCTTAACAAAACACTGTTGAAAACTTGAGAACTGTTTGCTGATCTTGTTCCCAGAATGTGCTGTCACCAACTGCCAAACTGCAGAATGTACTCTGTAACCTGGTTGAAAGCAAACCGCCCACTTGCCCTGAGGCATCAATAAACTTCCATCCCTGACTTCTCCAAGGAAAGTATATAAGCTCTGCTTAAGCTGTTCTCAGTGCTCTCTGCTCTATTCAAGTGAGCTCTGAGCCCCAGCATGCTGGACCCGCAATAAACCCTTTGTTGTTGCATGATACAGTCTTTTGGTGGTCTCTTCCTCCTATTCTCGCCCGACCATTACAATATCTCACCTCTATATTCTTATAAATATCACAGCTTCCCAATACCATTATTCATTCAGCAAAATGATTCTTAACACAAATTGAACATGTTTTTAATCCTAACCATACCCTCTTCCCTCAATCTAACTTTACAGAAGAGCAGGCACAGACTTGGTCATACAATACAAGAATGTAGGGGAACTTTCACCTGCTGAGAACCTCAAAGGTCCATGCAGATATGATCCATGGAGAAGATGTAGGCAGCAATGAAGAACCTGAGAGAGCAAAAGACATCTTCCATGTCAAACAACTTGGTCAGGATGAAGGGTTGTGTCTGAATCAGCCTCTCCCTTCTTAATGTAGAGAAGATGGACCAAACCACGCCTGTGTGTGTAGCTGTTCCTGGGTGCCTATGGTTGATATACCATTCTATCTTGTGAAACTGTCACAGGTAGTAGGGGCAGCCTGAATCTCCTTGGACCCTTGGAAGCAACTGTTAGTACAAAGTGGTTGCCAAGGCAGTGACCTCATTCAGTTCCTGAAGGAAGTGACGTCACCTCACTTCCCTGTTGATGGAACTCTCTGATCTTGGGATCCAGGAAGCCAGGAACACAGAGCCAGTCCCAGTCCCAGTCCCATGGGTCTCACTTGTTTGGATTTACCAAGGACAGAGTCAGTCTTTCTTGGTACTTACTGATATGAGGATGCCAAAATGCCAAGAGAGTTCTGAAGAGGAACCTTTCCTGGGAAAAATGTTGTTGCTCACTGCTGGCTCCTGACAACTTCATAGTGTTGGCTAACGAGAACAAATCTGAGACAGGACATGCCATTTTGAGGGAACATACTATGGCCCACCAGCCAGAGGACACTCCAGATATTCTCAGAATTACTTGGGGAAAGGAGGTGCCTCAGTGGCTGTTGGTGTAGGTTTGTGGTTTTCCCTTTTTCTGAGAATAGGTAGGAAAGGCGGTTTGTTTGGATTTAGTGAACATTTTCTAGTAAGTCCTTTGAAAAGGTGTGTGTTTCTATGTCTGTATATCCCAGGTTGTCTGTGGTTGTAGACATGAGAAGAGAGAATGCATCAATGGATGTGTTCTGTCTAGTAGAAAGAATCTCAGCATTCATCCTGCCCAACTTATGAATGGACTGCGGCTTGCTTTATGGATGGACAACACCTGCTATCCTCCTAATTTCCTATTTTCTTTCTGAATTCTGGCCTCTCTCAAGAATAGGCTCATGGATTTGTGTCCAAGATATGTAACACCTCCAAGCCCTGTGACATGGCCATGTACTGGATAGCTGAAGGGAATGGCGAGCTTCTTAGAAAACTCAGATATCAGTGTGACCAGTAAAGTCTCAGTGGAGAAACCCTGCTTTGGGCCTTTTTCTTACCTATTGTTTTATTGCCCTGAATGTCAGGAAGGACTCTGCCTCAGGTCACCCCTTTTGGAAGCCTGAATAAAAGAGTTCTCAAATGGAAATGAGTGGTCATCACCTGTGGCTGTTTCCTTAATTGCTTTGGAAAGGGATGTGTCTGAATCAGACCCTTGGCCCTGTGTGAGACTGTGGCTTAGATTCTCAGCACCAGATGGATTAAAAGAAAGATCCTATGTGTGTATCCAATACCAAAATTGCCAAAAGAGCACTTATTGTGCATAAAGTCTCTCGCCTTCCTATGTAAAGTTCCTGACCTCCATTAAGTGAGAATGGGAATCCTTTGGGTCAAAAAAGATCTTCAAAGCCCTGCAGAGGCGAGCCTATAGGTGCTTGGGTTTTCTCATCACTCCATTTCACATAAAGAATCTAAACCCCACAGTCATTAGGCCTCAAATTGGAGAAGTGGAGCAGCATTAACGGCAGGCCTATATGATCACTCCTGGTTCAAAAGAATGGTGTCAAGGCTTGACTTTAGGCAAAGGAGGGGGAAGTGAGCTTATCTTGGACACTTTCCTGAGCTGCACGCCTCATGGAAACCTCCAGTCAGATGTAATGATGAGTGTCTCCATGGAAGAAGATGAGGGACATGTGGGAGTGTTTTGGTTTTAATTGTGGACCTTTTTATCTAGCTTGTAACAGATGACTTGGTACACCTGGGCTTGAACTCTGGTGTGATTCTCCTTAGAGACTGAGTTCAGGAACTGACCTCAGAAAAGTATTGCCATGAATTTTGTCGGTATTTTATTAGGCCACACATGAGTGTCGCCTAGGAAACTGAGATGTAGGCCCAGGGTGGCTTTCCACAGAGCACTGGGAATCTCAGCCAGGATATCACATGATTTTATTCTGAAAGACTTGGCAGCCATAGTTGAGAGTCAAAACACACATGGACCTCACATTGTAGACCTCAATGGGCCTGGCTTCATGTGACCTTTTGGCCAGTCTTTGGGAAGTCTTGCCTGTGACAGTCCTCCAGAGCATTCATTAAAATGAGCTTCCTCACCATTTAATGGTTCCTGAATGAATTGAAACCCACAGTGAATCCAACTTCATCCTTGAAAAATGGCTAGATAAATACCATAAAATATTTAAAATTCCCATGACCAGTTGCCACTGGAGAAACTTGGGTGTCCTGTTGCTGATTATGAGTATACCAGACAGTGCCTTGATTGACAGGGTTTCATGAAAAAGGTGTAGAACAGAGATGCCAGTATGTAGAAGCCTTCTGAGTAGTGAGTCAAGAGCAGTGGTGGGCAGGTGTGTGATAAAACATATGTGATGGGGCCATATGGATCTGCCATTGGCTTCCAAATCGCTTGTGACTGACATGGTGCAGCCAGCAGACCCTTATATGTAAAGACATCTTGTTATATGGAGAGGTTTTACCCTATCCCTTACTTTTGGAAACTCCTCTACCTCCTTCAACTTTATGTACTCCTGAGCATATTCCATTCCAGATTTGTATTCACAGAATTCCTCACTCTTCTCCTCTAATTGTGTCTTACTTGGGGCGAAGGTATTGTCAAGGCATTGTTCTGGATGAGAGTGGGAAGATTTTTGTGTAGCACATATTTGCATACACATTGGATTCATTTTCCAATTTTTCATTTGGAATACTGAATCTCTGACACTTACACATACCCTACTAGACTCTGACTACTAATCCTAGTATGATCGAGAAAAATAAGCCAAATGGAATAGAAATACAAGCAGTTCAGAGGATGCATGGTGTATAGTTGGACTTACCTTTTGCATTATACATGGTAGGACTAATAAATCCAGTCAATTTTTTGTTGGAATAGTTCTCCATGTGTTTTTAAAGTTAACAAATATGTGAATTCCAGTCTCCCTTTCATCACGTGTATTTTTATATGCACATACATAATCCTACATTGTATCACACTTACAATCTTGTGCAGAGTCTGATGGGAGATACCAATTGTGAGAACAGATCACTCCTCCAAAACTCTGTTGGAACTCAAAATTCAACCTATGGGTGAGCTTCCTAGTAGAACAAAATTATACAGAAATTCATGTTTAGTAAAATGGGTATTTTTGGATCTATGGATGATATATATTTCACGATGAATGTCGATTGGCATATACATTGCTACTTTTTAATGTCTGTGTGTTTGTTTTGTGTGTATATATATACACACAAAACACTCGCCAGATTTTTCAAAATATGAAATATATGTATTTTATTTACACTCCCTAAATTCATTCATGTTCATATATGTGAATTTATAATCTACTTTTCACAAGATTATTCTCAGAAATATTCATCCACCTGAAATTCATATTTGTTTCCTAGTACTGAAAACTAACTACACTGAATGGTTCATACAAATCCTAATATTTCTACAGTAACTGACCCAGTTTGACATCAATGCAAGTAGATTCCTATGGGACATGATGTGTATTATGATGTTCATTTTTATTCAACACTGGTACATTACTATTTCCTCATTTTATGCACAACATAGGGTATATATTTCATCCACAAGTTAGCAAATTTATACGCATTTGTTTCACTTTCAATCACTTCCCGGTTCAGAACACACATATTTCCTCCATGTTTCTTGACTGGTCTTTTCATGAGACTTCTTTCCAAATACATTATTTTCGATTTCCATAATCACTTTTGAAGCAAAAACTCACACACCCTTTATGATAAACCATAACCCTAATATCACCATTAGATATATTGCTGGTTTTAATGAATGATTGTATATCAATATAAGATTTCTTATATATTTTCTGATATCAATTAAATCCATTATTTAAAGTGGTACCAGTTATATTATTTATTCACCTTATGGTCTATTTATGTATTATCTCTATATTCATAGACACAGGGTACACCTCTTTGTACCCCGAATACTAATGTATACATCTTCAAAACATTGCTCGCAAAAATGGTGGAAGAAATAGTCATGTCACCTGTTCTACATATACATGTTATCACAATAATATTCTGGACACAAATACAAAGGACACATTTAATTTCTACCAAAGCCTAAATGGAATGTGACCATGGATTACAAACAAACATCCATGTCCAGTTTGCCTAATGCTCTCAAATGTCAATCCTATTGGTGACTGCATATTTGTTTCTTCATAATCTTATATATTCAACCTCAACCCTGTTGAAATTATCTAATTCTATCACTGACTTTATACTTTTCCTGGTTTCCTAATGTCTCTACTGATATCTGCTTTCCTAAATATTTTCCCCAGTTCATCATTGTGACTGACCCTTCACATTTGCTGACATTGACATTCACTCTCTAACCGAAACCCTATTGCTAAAGAACCTTTGGTCCAAGACCAGGTGTCACTGGATGACTTTGGATGTCCTGTTGCTGACCATGAGGGTACCAGACAAAGCCTTGATTGACTGGGTTTCATGAAAATGTTGTAGAAGAGAGATGCTAGTAAGTTGATTCCTGCTGAGTAGTGGGCCTAGAGCAGTGGTGTGCAGGTGAGTGCTAAAACTTCTGTGGTGGGGTCATGTGGATCTTCCATTGGCTTCCGAATGTCTTGAGTCTGACATGGTGCAGCCAGCAGACCCTTGTATGTAAAGGCATCTTGTTATATGGAGAGGGTTCAGAGCAATGTTCAGAATCAGAAAGCTATGGTAAAGGGGACAAGCTATGTGGGATGAAAGCCTGGTTGGTGCATTCTCCTGCAGTCCCTGACCCAACAAACATGCGAGAAATCGCTGCAACACTGTGTCTCTGTTGAACTCATTGTATTTTGTGAAGCAAATACAAAACTCCCACTGCATGTGAAAAACACCATGAAAAGTGGAGGATAACCAAATAGCTTCACAGTCCACAAGGGGAGACACTTAACCCCCAGGGGCCACAGTTTACCTACAAAGAGATAATTCAGCACTGTTGTCTCATGTTCATTTGAAAATAAGAGACCATGTCCTCCAGGTCACATAGATGCAGACCCAGGTTTGATGGTCTCACTAGAAAGGAAGCTAAAGCTAATAAAAACAACATTTTTTTTTCAAGTGCCCAACCTCAAAGGCAGTTTCTCCAGAAGTCTTTAGGCTGGAGGAGCTCTATGTTTTTGGAGTTTTTACCCTATCCCTTACTTTTGGAAACTCCTCTACGACCTCCAAGGTTGTGAACTGCTGAGCATTTTCCATTCCAGATATGTATTCACATATTTTCTAACTCTTCTCCTGTAATTGTGTCTTAATTGGGGCGAAGGTAATGTGAAGGCATTGTTCTGAATGAGAGTTGGAAGATTTTGGTGTAGCACATATTTGAATACCCATTAGATTAATTTTCCAATTTTACATTCGAAATACTGAATCCCGGACACTAACACATACCCTACTAGAATCTGACTCCTAATTCTTATATGATGGAAAAAAATAATCCAATCTGAATTGAAATACAAGCAGTTCAGTGGAGGCATGGTGTATATTTGGACTTGCCTTTTGCATGATAAAGGGCAGGTGTTATAATCTAGTCAATTTTTAATTGAAATAGTTCTCCATATGTTGTTAAAGTTAAGAAATATGTGAATTCCTGACTCCCATTATCTTAGCCTATTCAGCACATGTATTTTTATATGCACCTATAGAATCCTACCTAATATCACACTTATATTTTTGTGAAGTGGATGACTTGGCAGATACAAATTCTGAGAAGAGAGCACTGCTCATTAACGCTGTTGGAAATGAGAATTCAACCTATGGGTGAGCTTCCTAGTAGAACAGCATTATATCTAAATCAATGGTCAGTGAAATAAATATTTTTGCATCAGTTGATGATATATATTTCATGATGAATTTGGATTGGCAATATATTGCTACTTTTTAATTTCTGGGTGTTTGTTTTATATATATATATATATATATATATATATATATATATATATATATATATATATATATATATATATATATTCTCCAGATTTTTCAAAATATGAAATATATGTGTTTTATTTACACTCCCTAAGTTCATTCATGTTCATGTATGTGGATTTAAAATCAACTTTTCACAAGATTATTCTCAGAAATATTCACCACCTGAAATACATATTTGTTTTCCTAGTACTGAAAACTAACTTCAGTGAATGGTGCATACAAATCCTAACATTTCTACAGTAACTGACCCAGTTTAACATCAATGCAAATAGATTCCTATGGGACATTATGCGTATTATGACATTCATTTGTATTCAACACTGGTAGATTACTATTTCTTCAGTTTATGTATATCATATTATATATATTTCATCCAAAAGTTCAGAAATTAATAGGCATATGTTTCACTTTCAATCACTTCCTTCTTCAGAACACATGTATTCCTCCAGGTCTGTTGACTGGTCTTTTCATGAGACTTCTTTCCAAGCACTTTATTTCAGATTTCCATAATCACTTTTGAAGCAAAACTCACACACTCTTCATGATAAACCATAACACTATTATTACCATTGGATGTATAACTGGTTGGAATGAATGATTGTATATCAATATAAGATTTCCTGTATATATTCAGATATCAATTCAATCCATTATTTAAAGTTGGAACCAGTTATATTTTTTATTCACAATGTGGTCTATTCATACATTATCTCTATATTCATAGACACAGGGTACAAATAATTGTACCCCCAATACTAATATATACTTCTTATTTTCTTCCCGAATTCTGGCCACTCTCCAGAATATGCTCATGGTTTTGTGTCTAGGATATGTACCACCTCCAAACTCTGACATGGCCATGTACTAGATAGCTGATGGGAAAGGGACCATCTCGAAAACTGAGATATAAGTGTGACCAGGAAAGTCTCACTGGAGAAACCCTGCTTTGGGCCATTTGCTTACCTAAGGTTCTGTTACTCTGAATGTCAGGAAGGTCTTTGCCTCAGGTCAACCCTTTTTGAACCCTGAAGAAAACAGTTTTCAAATGGAAATGAATGGGCATCACCTGTGAATCTTGTCTTAATTGCATTGGAAAAAGATCTGGTTCAGCCTCTTGGCCCTGTGTGAGGCTGTGGCTTAGTTTATCAGCACCTGATAGATCTAAAAAAAGATCCCTTGTGTGAATTCAAAACCAAAAGGGCAAATATAGCAGTCATTGTGGATGAAGTTTCTTGCCTTCCTCTGTTAGATTCCTGACATTCATCAAGTGAGAATAGGGATACTTTGGGTCAAATAATTTCTTCAAACCCCTGCAGAGGCTAGGCCAAAGGTGTTTGGGTTTCACATGACTCCAATTCACATAAAGAATCTGTACCCGACAATCATTAGGCCTTAAAATGGAGAAGTGGGACACAATTAAGGGCAGGCCCCTTCGATCACTCCTGGATCACAGGAAGGGTGTCCAGGCCACCAAGACTTTAGGCAAATTAGACGCAATGGAGCTTATTTTGAACACTGTCTTGGGTTGCGCCCCTCATGGAAACCTCCAGCCAGAGGTTATGATGAGTGTCTATATGGAAGAAGATGAGGGACATGTGGGAGTGTTTTGGAATTACTTGTGGTCATTTGTGTGGCGGTTGGAAGAGATAACTGGATCCACCATGGCTTGAACTCTGGTGTGATTCCCGTTAGAGACTGAGTTCTGGAACTGACCTCAAAGAAGTATTGCAATTAATTGTGTTGGGATTTTAGGAGGCCACCCATGAGAGTCGCCCTTGGAAACTGAGATCTAGGCCAAGGGTGGCTTTCCACAGAGCACTGGGAATCTCAGCCAGGATATCACAGGATTTTATTCTGAAAGACCTGGCAGCCATAGTTGAGAGTCAAAACACACATGGACCTCACATTGTAGACCTCAATGGGCTTGACTTCATGTGACCTTTTGGCCACTCTTTTGGAAGACTTGCCTGTAGGAGTACTCCAGAACATGCAATGAAATGAGCTTCCTCACCATTTAATGGTTCCTGAATGAATTGAAACCCACAGTGCCTCCAACTTCATCCTTGAAAAATGGCTAGATAAATACCATGAAATTTTTGAAATTCCCATAATCAGGTGGCACTGGAGAACTTTTGGATGTTGTCTTGCTCATCATGAGTTTACCAGACAGTTCGTTGATTGACTGGGTTTCATGAAAACAGTGTAGAACAGAGATGCCTGTAAGTTGGAGCCTCCTGAGTACTGGGCATAGAGCAGTGGTGTGCAAGTTTGTGATAAACCATCTCTGTTGGAGCCATGTGGATCTGCCATTGTCTTCCAAATGGCTTCTAACTGACATGGTGCAGACCCTTGTATGTAAAGGCATCTTGTTATATGGAGAAGTTTCAGGGCAATGCTAAAAATCAGGTTGCTGTGGACAAGGTGGAAAGTTATGTGGGATAGAAGCCTGGTTGGTGCATTCTCCTGCAGACCCTGACCCACCACACATGGCAGAACTCTCTACAGCACTGTGTCCCAGTTTAACTCCTTGTAATTTATGAAGCAAATACCAAAATCCCCGTGCAGCAGCAAGAAACACCACGAAAAGTGGAGTTTGACAAAATGGCTTTACTGTCCACACGGGGAGACACTTAGCCCCCAGTGGCCACAGTTTACCTACAAAGAGAGAATTAAGCACTGCTGCCTCATGTTCATTGGAAAATAAGAAACCATGTCCTCCAGGTCACATAGATGCAGACACAGGTTTGATGCTGTCACTAGAAAGGAAGCTAAAGTTCCTGACAACAATATTTATTTCAAGTGCACAAACTCAGAGGCAGTTTCTCAAGAAGTCTTCAGGAAAGCAGAGCTCCATGTTTGTGGAGTGTTTACCCTGTCCCATACTTTTGGAAAATCCTCTACCACCTCCAAGGTTTGAACTCCTGAGCATTTTCCTTTCCAAATATGTATTCACAGATTTTCTAACTCTTCTCCTCTCTTTACTCTTGGGGGGAAGGTAATTTCAAGTCAATATTCTGGATGAGAGTGGAAGATATTTTGTGTAGCATATATTTGCATACAAATTGGATTCATTTTCCAATTTTCCATTTGAAATACTGAATCCCTGACACTAACTGATACCCTATTAGACTCTGACTACTAATCATAATATGATGGAGAAAAATAACCCAAACCGAATAGAAATACAAGCAGTTTAAATGAGGCATGGTGTATATTCGGACATGCCTTTTGCATGATAAAGGGTAGGTGTTATAAATCTAGTCAATTTTTAATTGAAATAGTTCTCCATGTGTTTTAACCTTAACAACTGTGTGAATTCCTGTCTCCCTTTCTCTGTAGCCTATTCAGCAATGTATTTATATATGCACATATAGAATCGTACCTGGTATCACACGTACATTTTTGTGAGGTGACTGACTTGGCAGATACAAATTGTGAGAAGAGATCACTCCTCCTGAATGCTGTTGGAACTGAAAATTCAACCTATGCGTGAGCCTCCTATTTGAACAACATTATACATAAATCCATGTTCAGTAAAATGAATATTTTAGGGTCTGTGGATGATATATATTTCATGATGAATTATTGGCATATATATTGCTAATTTTTAATGTCTGTGTGTGTGTTTTTGTGTGTGTGTGTGTATATATATATATATATATATATATATATATATATATATATTCTCCAGATTTTTCAAATATGAAATATATGAAATACATGTGTCTTATTATACATTCCCTAAATTCATTCATATTCATGTATGTGGATTTATAATCATCTTTTACAAGATTATTCTCAGAAATATTCATCAACCTGAAATACATATTTGTTTGCTAGTACAGAAAACAATCTTCAGTAAATGGTGCATTCAAATCCTAATATTTCTACCGAAACTGACCCAGTTTCACATAAATGCAAGTAGATTTCAATGAGACATGATGTGTATTTTTACTTTCATTTTTATTCAACCCTGGTACATTACTATTTCCTCAGTTAATGCACATGATAGGTTGTATATTTCTTCCACAATTAGCAAATATATAGGCATCTGTTTCACATTAAATCAATTCCTGCTTCAGAACAAATGTAATCCTTCCTGATTCTTGAGTGGTCTTTTCATGAGACTTCCTTCTAAACACATTATTTTCGATTTCCATGATCACTTTTGAAGCAAAACTCACACACTTTTCATGATAACCATCACCCTAATATTACCATTAGATGTATAACTGGTTGGAATGAATGATTGTATATCAATATAAGATTTCTTATATATTTTTAGATATCAATTCAATACATTATTTAAAGTGGAAAATGTTATAGTATTTATTCACAGTATGGTCTATTCATGCATTATATCTATATTCATAGACACAGGGTACACCTCTTTGTACCCAAAATACTAATTTATACGTCTTCAAAATATTGCTCCCAGAAATGGTGGAAGAAATATTCATTTCACCTTATCTCCATATACATTTTATCACAGTATTATTCTGGACACAAAATGAAAAGTTTACACTTATGATTGTACCAAAGCCTAAATGGAAAGTGAGCATGGATTACTAAAAACATCCATGTCCAGGTTGCCAAATGGTCTCAAATGGCAATCCTATTGGTGACTATTTATTTGTTTCTTTCTAAGATTATATATTCAACCTCAACCCTGTTGATAATGCCTAATCCTATCACTTAAATAATAATTTGCCTGATTTTGTAATGTCTCTATTGATAGCTGGTTTCCTACCTATTTTCCCCACTTCATCATTGTGACTGACTCTTAACATGTGGTGACATTTACAAACACTCTCTACCCGAAAGCCTATTGCTAAAGAACAATTTGTCCAAATAGTATACTCACTCTGCTTCCAAAACCTACCAACTATCTTCCTAATCCTACCCACTGTCCCTGTTTGAGTGGATGTTCTCTTCAACATTCAATCATCCAAGGTACAAGGTCCTAGGCCAGTGATTATCGATTTAGCTGAGACACCTTTGCAGAACGTAATTCAAAGCTAAGTGTTCCAATCAAGGGAAAAAAGGCCCTTTTGGGCTTCAAATCTTACCTAGATTTCTGTTTTCAAACTTATATTTCACCTCTATATTATTGGAAATATCACAGTTTCAAAGTACCATTATTCATCCAGCAGAATGATCCCTAAACCAATTTGAACATTTTATTAACCATAACCATACACTTTTCCCTCAATCTAACTTTACAGAAGAGAAGCGACAAAGTTGGTCTTAAATACAGGAATGTAGGGGATCTTCCATCTGCTGAGAATCTCAAAGGTCCATGCAGGAATGATCCCTGGAGAAGATGGAGGCAGCTATGAAGAACCTGAGAAAGCAAAAGTCATTTTCCATGGCAAACAACCTGCTCAGGACAAAAGTTTGTGTCTGAATCAGCCTCTCTCTTCTTAATGTACAGAAGATGTACCAAACCAGGCCTGTGTGGAGAGCTGTTCCCAGGTGCCTATGGTTGATATACCATTCTAACTTGTGAACGTGTCACAGGAAGTAGGGGCAGCCTCCATCTCATGGGACCCTTGGAAGCAACTGTTAGGACAAATTGGTTGCCAAGGCAGTGATCTCATTGAGTTCCTGAAGGAAGTGACATCACCTCACTTCTTTGGTGTTTGAAGACTCTGAACTTGGGATCCAGGAAGCCAAGCACCAAAGCCAGTTCCAGTCTCAGTCCCAGTGGTCTCACTTGTTTCGATTTTCCAAGGACAGAGTCATTCTTTTTGGTACCTACAGATGAGATGATGGCCAAATACCAGGAAAGCTCTGAAGAGGGGCCTATCCTGAGAAAGCAGGTAGTGGCTCAACACTGGCTCCTGACAACATCACAGATTTGGCCAAGAAGTCCAGATCTGAGAACATAGTATGGCCCACCAGTCAGAGGACACTGCGGATAGTCACAGAACTACTTGAGAGAAAGAGTTGCCTTTGTGGGTGTGCGTGTGGATTTGTGGTTTTCTCTCATGTTTTGAGAATAGGTAGGGAAGGCAATTTGTTTGTTTTGGAGTTGACTGATCTAGTAAGTCATTTGACAAGGCGAATTTTTCTATGTCTGTGTATCCCATTGTGTCCGTTGATGTGGACAGTAGAAAAGAGAATGCATCAATGGATGTGCCCTGTCTAGTAGAAAGCTCCCCAGCATTCATCCTGCCCAATTTATGAATGGACTCTGGCATGCCTTAAGAATGGGCAATATCTAATATCTTCTTAAGTTCCTGTTTTCTTCCTGAATTCTGGGCACTCTCCAGAATAGGCTCATGGATTTGTGTCCAAGATATGTACCACCTCCAAGCTCTTTGACATGGCCATTTACTTGATAGCTGAAGGGAATGGCCAGCATCTCAGAAAACTCAGATATCAGTGTGACCACGAAAGTCTCAGCGGAGAAACCCTGCTTTTGGCCTTTTGCTTACCTATTCTTCTCTTTCCCTGAATGTCAGAAAGGTCTTTACCTTAGGACACACCTTTATGAAGCCTGAAGAAAACAGTTTTCAAATGGAAATGAATGGGCATCACCTGTGGCTCTTTGCTTAATTGTTTTGGAAAGGGATGTGTCTGAATCAGCCTCTTGGCCCTATGTGAGGCTGTGGCTTAGATTCCCAGCACCTGATGGATCTAAAGAGAGATCCAATGTGTGCATCCAAAACCAAAATTGCCAAAATTGCTGTAATTGTGAATGAAGTCTCTAGCCTTCTTCTGTAAGGTTCCTGACCTCCATCAAGTGAGAATAGGGATCCATTGGGTCAAATGAGTTTTTCAAAGCCCATGACTCCAATTCACATAAAGAATCAAAGGTCATGACTCCAATTCACATAAAGAATCTAAACCCAACAATCAGAAGGGCTCAAATTGGAGAAACAGAGTATTATTAATGCAGGCCTATTTGATCACTCCTGTTTTACAGGAAGGGTGTCCAGGCAACCCTGACATTAGGCAAAAGAGGGGCAAGGGAGGTTATTTTGGAAACTGTCTAGGGCTGTGCCACTTATGGAAAACTCCAGTCAGATGTTATGAGGAGTGTCTATATGGAAGAAGATGAGAGCCATGTGGGAGTATTTTGGTTTTAATTGTGGACATTTGTGTGGTGGTTGCAAGAGATGACTGAGTCCACCTGAGCTTGAACTCTGGTGTGATTGCCCTTAGAGACTGAGTTCTGGAACTGACCTCATAGAAGTATTGCCATGAATTGTGTTGGGATTTTAGGAGGCCATGCATGAGAGGAACCCTTGGAAATTGAGAAATAGGCCCAGGGTGGCTCTCCACAGAGCACTGGGAATCTCAGCCAGGATATCACATGATTTTGTTCTCAAATAATTGGCAGCCAATGTTGAGAGTCAAGACACACATGGATCTCACATTTAGACCTCAATGTGCCTGGCTTCATGTGACCTTTTGGCCACTCTTTGGGAAGCCTTGCCTGTAAGAGTTCTGTAGAGTTTTCATTGAAATGAGCTTCCTCACCATTTAATGGTTCCTGAATGAATTGAAACCCACAGGGCTTCCAACATCATCCATGAAAAATGGCTAGATAAATACCATGAAATTTTTGAAATTCCCATTACCAGATGGCACCGGAGAACTTTGGATCTCCTGTTGCTGATCATGAGTATATCAGACAGCCTTGGTTGACTGGGTTTCATGAAAATGGTGTAGAACAGAGATGCCAGTAAGTTTGAGGCTACTGAGTAGTGGGCCTAGAGCTGTGGTGTGCAGGTGTGTGACAAAACATCTGTGGTGTGGCCCTGTGGATCTGTCATTGTCTTCCAAATGGCTTGTGACTGACATGGTGCTACCAACAGACCCTTATATGTAAAGGCATCTTGTTATATGCAGAGGTTTCAGAGCAATGTTCAGAATCAAGTGCTATGGTCAAGCGGGCAAACTATGTGGGATAGAAGCATGGTTGTTGCATTCTCCTGCAGACAATGACCCACCACACGTGACATAACTCCCTCCAGCACTCTTTCCTAGTTGAACTCCTTGTATATCGTGAAGCAAATACCAAACTCAAAGTGAAGCAGCAAGAAACACCATGAAAAATGGAGAATGACCAAATGGCTTCACAGTCCACATGGGTAGACACTTAGCCGTCAGAAGCCACAGTTTACATACAAAGAGAATTCAGCACTGCTGCCTCATGTTCATTGGAAAATAAGAAACCGTTTCTTCCTGACCCTAACCATACCCTACTAGACTCTGACTACCAATCCTAATATGATGGAGAAAAATAACCCAAACAGAATATAAATACAAGCATTTCACAGGAGGCATGGTATATAGTTTGTATTGCCTTTTGCATTATACATGGTGAGAGTTACAAATCTAGTCATTTTTTTGTTAAAAAAGTTCACCATGTGTTCTTAAAGTAAACAAATATATGAATTCCTGTCTCCCTTTCTCTGTAGCGTTTTCAGCACATGTATTTTTTTATGAACATATAGAAACCTACCTGTTATAAGACTTACATTTTTGTGAGGTGGCTGACATGGCAGATACAATTTGTGGGAAGAAATAACTCCACCTAAATGCTGTTGGAAATGAAAATTCAACCTATATGTGAGCTTCCTAGTAGAACAACATTATACATAAATCCATGTTCAGTAAAATGAATATTTTTGGATCTGTGGATGATATATATTTCATGATGAATTTTTTTGGTATATATATTGCTACTTTTTAATTTCCCTGTGTGTATTCATATATATATATATACATATACATATATACATATATATGTATATGTATATATGTATATGTATATATATATATATATATATATATATATATATATATACATATACATATATACATACACACACTCTCCAAATTGTTCAAAATGTGAAATATATGAGTCTTCTTATACACTACCTAAATTCATTCAAATTCATGTATGTGGATTTATAATCAACTTTTCACAAGATTATTCTCAGAAATATTTATCCACCTGAAATACATATTTGTTTCCTAGAACTGAAAAATAACTTCAGTGAATTGTGCTTAGAAATTCTAATATTTCTACAGTAACTGACCCAGTTTAACATCAATGCAGTAGATTCCTATGGGACACGTGTGTACTTTGATGTTCACTTTAATCAACACTGGTACATTACTATCTCTTCAGTTTTTGCACATCATAGGATATATATTTCATCCACAAGTTCAGAAATTTATATGCATTTCTTTCACTTTCAATCACTTCCTGCTTTAGAACACATGTATTCCTCCATGTTTCTTGACTGGTCTTTTCATGAGACTTCTTTCCAAACACATTATTTTAGATTTCTATAATCACTTTATATATATATTATTCATAATTCTTAACCTTCAGAATCAGGTTGCTATGGTCAAGGGGGCAAGGTATGTGTGATAGAAGCCTGGTTGATGCATTCTCCAGCAGACCCTGATGCAGCACACCTGACAGATCACCCTCCAGAACTGTGTCCCTTTGAATGCGTTGTATTTTGTGAAGCAAATACAAAACTCCCAGAGCAGCTGCAAGAAACACCACGAAAAGTGGAGGATGACCAAATGGTTTCACAGTCCACACGGGGTGACAGTTAGTCCCAGTGGCCACAGTTTCCCTACTAAGAGAGAATTCAGCTCTTCTGCCTCATGTTCATTAAAAAATAAGAAACCATGTCCTCCAGGTCAGATAGATGCAGAAGCAGCTTTGATGGTCTCACTACAAATGAAGCTAAAGCTCCTGACAACAACATATATTTCAAGTGCCCAACCTCAGAGGCAGTTACTTAAGAAGTCTTTAGGCAAGCAGAGATCCATGTTTGTGGAGTGTTTACCCTGTCCCTTACTTTTAGAACACATCTTCCACCTCCAAGGTTGTGAACTCCTGAGCATTTTCCATTCCAGATATGTATTCACAGATTTTCTAACTCTTCTCCTGTAATTGTGTCTTAGTTGGGTCGAAGGTAATGTCAAGCCATTGTTCTGGATGAGAGTGGGAAGATTTTTGTGTAGCACATATTTGCATACACATTGGATTCATTTTCCAATTTTCCATTCGAAATACTGAATCTCTGACCCTAACCCATACCTACTAGACATTGACTAGAAATCCTAATATGATAGAGAAAAATAACCCAAACAGAATAGAAATACAAGCAGGTCAGAAGAGGCATTATGTATAGTTGGACTTACACTTTGCATGATATTGGTTAGGAGTTATATTTCTAATCAATTATTTTTTGAAATAGTTCTCCATGTGTTTTTAAAGCTAACAAATGTGTGAATTCCTGTCTCACTTTCTCTGTAGCCTATTCAGCACATGTATTTTTATATACACATATAGAATCTTACCTCTTGTGAGGTGGCTGAATTAGCAGATACAAATTGTGAGAAGAGATCACTCCTCATAAATGCTGTTGGAACTGAAAATTACACCTATGTATGAGCTTCCTATTTGAACAACATTATACATAAATCCATGTTCAGTAAAATAAACATTTTGCATCTGTGGATTATATATATTTTATGATGAATTTTGATTGGCATATATATTGCTATTTTTAATGTCTCTGTGTGTGTTTTGTGTGTGTGTGTGTGTGTGTGTGTGTGTGTGTGTGTATATATATATATATATATATATATATATATATATATATATATACACTCTACAGATTTTACAAAATAAGAAATATATGTGTCTTATATACACTCCCTAAATTCATTATTGTTCATGTATGTGGATGTATAATCAACTTTCAACAAGATTATTCTCAGAAATTTTTATCCACCTGAAATACATATTTGTTTCCTAGTACTGAAAACTAACTTCAGTGAATGGTGCATAGAAATCCTAATATTTCTACAGTAACTGACCCAGTTTAACATCAATGCAAGTAGATTCCTATGGGATATGATGTGTATTTTGAAGTTCATTTTTATTCAACACTGGTAGATTAATATTTCCTCAGTTTATGCACATCATAGGATATATATTTAATCCTCAAGTTAACAAGTTTATAGGCATTTGTTTCACATTCAATCACTTCCTGCATCTGAACACATGTATTCCTCCATGTTTCTTGACTCGTTATTCATGAGACTTCTTTCCAAATACATTATTTTCAATTTCCATAATCACTTTTGTAGCAAACTCACACACCATTCATGATAAACCATAACACTAATATTACCATTAGATGTATAACTGGTTGGAATGAATGTAGGTATATCAATATAAGAATTACTGTATATTTTCTGATATCAATTCAATCCATTATTTAAAGTTGGAATCAGTTATATTATTTATTTAAAGTATGGTTTATTCATGCATTATCTGTATATTCATAGACACAGTCTATACCTCTTTTTACCGACAATACTAATTTATACATCTTCAAAATATTGCTCCCAGAAATGGTGTAAGAATTACTCATGTCACCTGATCTACATATACATATTATCACAGTAATATTCTGGACACAAAATTCAGAGTTCACACATTTAATTGTACCAAAGCCTAAATGGAATGTGAGCATGGATTACTAAAAACATCCTTGTCCAGGTTGCCTAATGCTCTCAAATATTAATCCTATTGGTGACTAGATACCTATTTCTTTTTAAGATAATATATTCAAACTCAAGCCTGTTGAAAATGTCTAATCCTATCTCTCACTTTATACTTTGCCTTATTTCCTAATTTCTCTATAGATATCTGATTTCCTACATATATTTTCCAGTTTATCATTGTGACTGACTCTTCACATGTGCTGAACTTTACACTGACTCTCTCCTCGAAAAACTATTGCTAAAGAACTTTTTTTTCAAAACCTATACTCACTCTTCTTCCTAAACCTACCGAATATCTTCCTAATCCTAACGACTATCCCTGTTTGACTGGATGTTCTCTGCTACATTCTGTCATCCAAGGTTCAAGGTCTTATGAAATTGTATATCGATTTATCTGAGACATCTCTGCAGACGTAATTCAATGCTAAGTATCCCCATGAAGGGCTCGATGTCCTTCTGGGCTTCAAATCATACCTAGATTTATGCTTTCATACTTATATTTCACCTCATTATTCTTATAAATATCACAGGTTCCCAATACCATGATTCATTTTGCAGAATTATTCCCAACCCAAGTTGAACATGTTATTAACCCTAACCATACACTTTTCCTTCAATCTAACTTTAGAGAAGAGCAGGCACAGAGTTGGACTTACAATACAGGAATGTAGGGGATCTTCGACCTGCTGAGAATCTCCAAGGTCCATGCAGAAATGATCCCTGGATAAGATGTAGGCAGCTATGAGGACCTGAAGGAGTAAAAGTCATATTATATCACAAACAACTTGCTCAGGATGAAGGGATGTGTCTGAATGAGCCTCTCTCTTCTCAATGCAGAGAAGGTGGACCAACCAGGCCTGTCTGGAGAGCTTTTCCTGGGTGACAATGGTTGATATACAATTGTAACTTGTGACAGTGTTGCAGGAAGTAGGGGCAGCCTCCATCTCATGGGACCCTTGGAAGCAACTGTTAGGACAAATTGGTTGCCAAGGCAGTGACCTCATTACTTCATGAAGGAAGTGACCTCACCTCACTTCCCTGTTGATGGAACTCTCTGAACTTGGGATCCAGATAGCCAGGCACCCAGAGCCACTTTCATTACCAGTTTCAGTGTGCTCACTTGTTTGAATTCACCAAAAACAGAGTGAGTCTTTCTTGGTACCTAGTGAAGTGAGGATGGCCAAATGCACGGAAAGCTCTGAAGACGGGCCTTTCTTGAGAAAACAGGTAGTGGCTCACCACTGGCTACTGACAACCTCAAAGAGTTGGCCAAGAAGACAAGACCTGAGACAGGACAGGCCATTTCGGGGGAACATTGTAGGGCCCACCAATGAGAGGACACTCCTTATAGTCACACAGCTACTTGGGGGAAGCTGGTGCCTTTGTGGGTGTGGGTGTGAGTTTGTGGTTTTGTCTCATTTTCTGAGAATATGTAGAAAAGGCGATTTGTTTGGTTTGGACTGGACTGTGTCTAGAAAGTCGTTTTACAAGGCTTCTGTTTCAATGTGTGTGTGTATGCCACTTTGTCCATGGTTGTGGACATTAGAAAAGAGAATGCATCAATGGATGTGTCCTGTCTAGTAGAATTCTTCCCAGGATTCATCCTGCAAAATTCATGAATGGACTGCGGCTAGCCTTATCGATGGGCATCATCTGCTACCCTCCTACGTTGCTGTTTTTTTCCTGAATTCTGGCCACTCTCCAGAATAGGATCATGGTTTAAAATTTAACCTATGAGGGATCTTCCTTATTCAACAACATTATATATAAATCCATGTACAGTAAAATAAATATTGTTGGAACTGTGGATGATATATATTTCATGGTGAATTTCGATTGGCATATATATTGCTACTTTTTAATGTGTGTGTGTTTGTGTGTGTGTGTGTTTGTGTGTGTGTATGTGTATGTGTATATATATATATATATATATATATATATATATATATATATACACATATATATATACACTCTCCAGATTTTTCAAAATATGATATATATGTGTCTTATTATACAGTCCCTAAATTCATTCATATTCATTTATGTGGATTTATAATCACCTTTTCACAAGATTATTATCAGAAATATTCATCCACCTGAAATACATATTTGTTTCCTAGTACTGAAAACTAACTTCAATGAATGGTTCATATAAATCCTAATATTTCTATAGTAACTGACCCAGTTTAAGATCAAACCAAGTAAATTCCTATGGCACATAATGTGTATTTTGATGTTCATTTTTATTCAAATCTGGTACATTAATATTTCTTCAGTTTATGCACATCATAGAATATATATTCTATCCACTAGTTTGCAAAATTGCAGGCACTTGTTTCACTTTCACTCACTTCCAGCTTCAGAACAAATGTATACCTCCATGTTTCTTGACTGGTCTTTTCATGAGACTTCTTTCCAAACACATTATTTTCGATTTCCATAAACACTTTTGAAGCAAACTCACACACCCTTCATGATAAACGCTAACCGTAATATTACCATTAGATGTATAACTGGCTGAAATGAATGATTCTATATCAATAAAATATTTCTTATATATTTTCAGAAATCATTTCAATCCATTATTTAATGTGGAACCAGTTATATTATTTATTCACTGTATGGTCTATTCATGAATTATCTCTATATTCATAGACAGAGGGTACACCCATTTGTACCCCCAATACTAATTTATACGTCTTCAAAATATTGCACCCAGAAATGTTGGAAGAAACACTCATGTCACCTGATCTACATAAATATTTTATCACAGTAATATTCTGGACACAAAATGCAAACGTCACACTTATGATTGTACCAAAGCCTAAAAGGAAGGTGAACATGGATTACTAAAAACATCCATGTCCAGTTTGCCTAATGCTCTCAAATGTCAATCCTATTGGTGACTACATATTTGTTTCATCCTAAGATTATATTTTCAAACTCAACCCTTTTGAAAATGTCTAATCCCATCACTTACTTTTTGTTCTGCCTGATGTCATAATGTCTCTGTTGATATCTGCTTTCCTACTTATTTTTCCCAGTTCACTTTGGTGACTGAATCTTCACATGTGATGACATTTACATTCACTCTCTAACAGAAACCCTATTGCTAAAAAATAATTGTTCCAAATCCTATATTCACTCTTCTTCATAAACCTACTGACTATCTTCCTATTCCTTTGGACTATCCCTTTTTGACTGGATTTACTCTTCGACATTCAATCATCCAAGGTACAAGGTCCTATGGCATTGTATATCGATTTATCTGAGACATTGTGAAGAATGTAATTCAAAGCTAAGTATCCCAATCAAGGGACCAATGCCATTCTGGGCTTCAAATATTACTTGGATTTATGTTTTAATACATATAATTCACCTCCATATTCTTATACATATCACAGGTTGCCAATATCATTATCAATCCAGTAGAATGATTCCTAACCCAAATTGTACATATTATTTACCCAAACCATACACTGTTCCCTCATTCTAACTTTACAAAATAGCATGAACAGAGTTGGTCTTACAATACAGGAATGTATGGGATCTTTGACCTCCTGAGAACCTCAAAGGTCCATGCAGAAATGATCTCTGAACAAGATATAGTCAGCTGTGAAGGACCTGAGAGAGCTAAAGACTTATTCCATGGCAAACAACTTGGTCAGGATGCAGGGTTATGTTTGAATCGGCCTCTCTCTTCTTAATGTAGTGAAGATGGACCAAACCAGGCCTGTGTGGAGAGCTTTACCTGGGTGCCTATGGTTGACATATCATTCTTACTTGTGAAAGTGTCACAGGAAGTAGGGGCAGCCTCCTTGGGACTCTAGAAGCAACTGTTAGGACAAATTGGTTGCTGATGCAGTGACCTCATTCAGTTTCTGAAGAATGTGAACTCACCTCACTCCCTTGGTGATTGCAATCTCTGAATGTGAAATCCAGGAAGCCAGGAACACAGAGTCAGTCCCAGTTCCAGTCCCAGTGGTCTCACTTGTTTGGATTTACCAAGGACAGAGTCAGTCTTTCTTAGTACCTACTGATGTGTGGATGACCAAATGCCAGGAATGCTCAGAAGAGGGGCCTTTCCTGAGAAAGCAGTTATTGGCTCAACACTGTCTCCTGACAACTTCACACAGTTGGCCAAGGAGACCAGATATGAGACCGAACTGGCTATTTCAGGGGAACATATTATGGCCCACCAGTCTGAGGACACTGCAGATATCACAGACCTTCTTGGTGGAAGGAGGTTCCTTTGTGGGTGTGGGTGTGTGTTTCTGGTATTGTCTCATGTACTGAGAATAGATAGGAAATGCGGTTTGTTTGGTTTGGAGTGAACTGTTTCTAGTAAGTCTTTTGACAAGGCGAGTGTTTCTATGTCTGAATATACCACTGTGTCTGTGGTTGTAGACATTAGAAAAGGGAATGTATCAACGGATGTGTCCTTTCTTGTACAATGCTTCCCAGCATTCATTCTGCGTAATTTATGAATGCACTGCAGCTTTACTTATCTATGGGCAACACCTGCTATCTTCCTATATTCCCATTTTCTTCCTAAATTCTAGCGACTCTCCAGAAGAGGCTCATGGTTTTGTGTCCAAGATACATACCACATCCAAGCTCTGTGACATGGCAATGTACTGGATAGCTGAAGGGAATGGCGAGCATCTCAGAAAACTCAAATATCAGTGTGACCAGTAAAGTCTACGAGGAGAAACCCAGTTTTGGGCCTTTGGCTTACCTACTATTCTGTTGCCCTGAATGTCATGAAGGTCTCTACCTCAGGCCAACCCTTTGTGAAGCCTGAAGAAACACTTTTCAAATGAAAATGAATGGGCATCACCTGTGGCTCTATGCTTAATTGCTTTGGAAAGTGATGTGTCTGAATCAGGCTCTTGTCCCTGTGTGAGGCTATGGCTTAGATTCTCAGCACTAGATGAATTTAAAGAAGTATCCCATGTGCGCATCCAAAACCAAAATTGCCAAAAGAGCAGTCATTGTGGATGAAGTCTCTCATCTTCCTCTGTAAGGTTCCTGACCTCTATCAAGTGAGAATAAGAACCCTTTTGGTCAAATGGGTTCTTCAAATCCCTGCAGAAGCTAGCCCATATATGCTTGGGTATTCTCATGACTCCAATTCACATAAAGAATCTCAACCTCACAGTCAGTAGGCCTCAAATTGGAGAAGTGGAGCAGTATTAATGGCAGGCCTATTTGATCACTCTTGGTTCACAGGAATGGTGTCCAGGCCATGCTGACTTTAGGCAAATGAGGGGCAAGGGAGCTTATTTTGGACACCGACTTGGGCTGCGCCCTCCAGGGAAACCTCCAGTCAGAGGTTATGATGAGTGTCTATATGGAAGTAGATGAGGGCCATGTGGGAGTGTTTTGTATTTAAATGGGGTCATTAGTGTGGTGGTTGAAACAGATGCCTGGGTTCACCTGGGCTTGTTCTCTGGTGTGATTCTTCTTAGAGACTACGTTCTGGAACTGACCTCAGAGAAGTATTCTATGAATTGTGTTGTGATTTTAAGAGGCCAATCATGAGAGTCGCTCTTGGAAACTGAGATCTAGGCCCAGGGTGGATTTGCACAGAGCACTGGGAATCTCAGCCAGGATATCACAAGATTTTATTCTTAATGACTTGGCAGCAATACTTGAAATCAAAACACACATGAAGCTCACATTGTAGACCTCATAGGCCTGGATTCATGTGACCTTTTGGCCACTCTTTGGGAAGCCTTGCCTGTGAGAGTTCTCCAGAGCTTTCATTGAAATGAGCTTCCTCACTATTTAATGGTTCCTGAAAGAATTAAAACCCACAGTGCTCCAACTATATTCTTGAAAAATGGTAGATAAATAGTAGGAAATTTTTGAAATTTCCATGACTGGAGAACCTTTGGATGTCCTATTGCTGATCATGAGTATACCAGACTGTACCTTGATTTACTGGGTTGCATGGAAATGGTGTAGAACAGAGATGCCAGTAATTTGGAGCCTGCTGAGTAGTGGGCCTAGAGAAGTGGTGGGCAGGTGTGTGATAAAACATTTGTGGTGGGGCCATGTGGATCTGCCCTTGGCTTCAAAATATCTTGTTACTGACATGGTGAAGCCTGGAGTCCCTTATATATAAAAGCATCTTGTTATAGGGAGAATTTTCAGGGCAATGTTTAGAATCAGGTGGCTATTGTCAAGGGGGCAATGTCTGTGGGATAGATGCCTGGTTGGTGCATTCTCCTGCAGAACCTGACCCACCACACGTGACCGAACTCCCTCCAGCACTGTGTCCCAATTGAACTCATTGTATTTAGTGAAGCAAATACCAAACTCCCTTTGCAGCAGAAAGAAACACCACGAAAAGTGGAGGATGACTTAATGGCTTCACAGTCTATACGGGGAGACACTTAGCCCTCAGTGACCACAGTTTACCTACAAAGAGAGAATTTAGAACTGCTGCCTCATGTTCATTGGAAATAGATTCCTATGGGACATGATGTGAATTTTGAAGTTCATTTTTATTCAACAATGGTACATTAGTATTTCTTCTGTTTAGGCACATCATAGGCTATATATTTCATCCACAAGTTACCAAATTTATAAGCATTTGTTTCACTTTCCATCACTTCCTGCTTCAGAACAGATGTATTCTTCCATGTTTCCAGACTATTATTTTCATGAGACTTCTTTCCAAACACATTATTTTCGATTTCTATAATCAATTTTGAAGCAAATCTCACACACGCTTCATAATAAACCATAACCCTAATATAAGCATTAGATGTATAACTGGTTGGAATGAATGATTGTATATGAATAAAAGATTTCTTATATATTTTCAGATATCAATTCAATCCATTATTTAAATGGAACCAGGTATATAATTAATTTGCAGTATGGTCTTTTATGCATTATCTCTATATTAATAGATACAGCGAACACCTCTTTGTACCCCCAATACTAATTTATGTGTCTTAAAAATTTTGCTCCCAGAAATGGTGAAAGAAATACGCATGTCACCTGATCTACATATATGTTTTTTCACAGTAATATTCTGGACACAAAATGCAAAGGCCACACTTATGATTTTACCAAAGCCTAAATGGAAAGTGAACATGGATTACTGAAAACATCCATGTCCAGGTTGCCAAATGCTCTCAATGTCAATCCTCTTGGTCAATACATAATTGTTTCTTCCTAAGATTATATATTGAACCTCAACCCTGTTGAAAATGTCTAATCCTATCACTCACTTTATACTTTGCCTGATTTCCTAATGTCTTCATTGATATCTGCTTTTCTACATATTTTCCCCAGTTAAACATTGTGACTGACTCTTCACATTTGCTGACATTTACATTCATTCTCTAACTGAAACCATATTGCTAAAGAACTTTTTGTCCAAATTCTGTACTCACTCTTCTTCCTAATCCTGAAGACTATCCCTTTTTGAGTGGATGTTTTCTTCTACATTCAATCATCCAAGGTACAATGTCCAATGCCATTGTATATCGATTTATCTGAGACATGTGTGCAGAACGCAATTCAATGCTAAGTATCCCAATCAAGGGCCCAATGCCCTTCTGAACTTCAAATTTTACTTAGATTTCTGGTTTTATGCACATATTTCAACTATATATTTTTATAAATATAGCATGTCCCCTATACCATTATTCATCCAGCAGAATGATTTCTATCCCAAATCGAACATGTTATTAACCCTAACCATAAACTGTTCCCTCAATCTAACTTTACAGAAGAGCATGGACAGAGATGGTCTTAGTATACCGGAATGTAGGGTATCTTCCACCTGCTGAGAACCTCAAGAGTCCATGCAGAAATGATCTCTGTAGAAGATGTAGGCATCTATGAAGGACCTGAGAGAGCAAAAGTCATCTTCCATGGCAAACAACCTGGTCAGGATGAAGACATGTGTCTGAATCAGCCTCTATCTTCTTAATGCAGAGAAGATGGACCAAACCAGGCCTTTGGGGAGAGCAGTTCCTGGGTGCCTATGGTTAATATACCATTGTAACTTGTGAAATTGTCACAGGAAGTATGTGCAGCCTCCATCACATGGGACCCTTGGAAGCAACTGTTTGGACAAAGTGGTTGTCAAGGCGGTGACCTCATTCAGTTTCTGAAGGAAGTGACCTCACCTTACATCCTTGGTGATGGAACTCTCTGAACTTGGGATCCAGGAAGTCATGCACCTAGAGCCAGTCCCAGTCCCAGTCCCAGTGGCCTCACTTGTTTGCATTTAACAAGGAAAGAGTCAGTCTTTTATTGTACCTACTGATATGAGGATGGCCAAATGCCAAGAAAGATCTGAAGAGTCGTCTTTCCTGAGAAAGAAGGTAGTGGCTCAAACCTGGCTCCTGACTATTTCACAGAGTTGCCCAAGGTGTCCAGATCTGAGACAGGAGAGGCCATTTCAGGGGAACATAATGTGGCCCACCAGTCACAGGACAATCCGGATTATCACAGACCTACTTGGGTGAAGGAGGTGCCTTTGTGGGTGTAGGTGTGGGTTTTTGTTTTTTTCTCATGTTCTGAGAAAAGGTAGGAAACGCGGTGTTTTGGGATTTTAGAAGTCCATGCATGATAGTCGCCATTGAAAACTGAGATCTAGGCCCAGGCTGGCTTTCCACAGAGAATAGAAAAATAGGCCCAGGTGGGCATTCAGAACAGAATAGAAATAGAAGAAGTTCAGAAGAGGAATGGTATATAGTTGGACTTGCTTTTTGCATCATATAGGGTAGGAGTTATATATATAGGAAATTTTTTGTTGAAATACTTCTCCATGTGTTTTTACAGTTACAAATATGTGAATTTCTGTCTCCCTTTATCTGTAGCCTATTCAGCACCTGTATATTTATATGCATATATACAATGCTACCTGGTACCACACGTACATTCTTGTGAGGCGGATGACTTGGCAGATACAAATTGTGAGAAGAGATCTCTCCTCATAAACGGTGTTGGAACTGAAAATTCAACCTATGGGAGAGCTTGCTAGTTGAACAGCATTATACATAAACCCATATTCAGTAAAAAAAATATTTTTGCATCTGTGGATGATATAATTTTCATGATGAATTTCGATTGGCATATATATTTCTGTTTTTTTATGTCTCTATGTGTGTTTTGTTTGTGTGTGTTTATGTGTGTGTATATATATATATATATATATATATATATATATATATATATATATATATATATGTAATCACTCTCCAGATTTTTCAAAAAATGAAATATATATGTCTTATATACACTCCCTAAATTCAATCACATTCATGTACGTTGTTTTATAATCAACTTTTCAAAAGATTATTCTCAGAAATATTCATCCACCTGAAATACATATTTGTTTCCTAGTACTGAAAACTAACTTCAGTGAATGGTGAATACAAATACAAATATTTCTACTGTAACTGACTCAGTTTAACATCAATGCAAGTAGATTCCTATGGGACCCGATATGTATTTTGACGTTCATATTTATTCAACACTGGTACATTACTATTTTTTCAATTTATGCACATCATAGGATATATATTTCATCCACAAGTTAGCAAATTTATAGGCATTTGTTTAATTTTCCATCACTTCCTGCTTCAGAACACATGTGTTCCTCCAGTTTTCTTGACTGGTCTTTTCATGAGACTTCTTTCCAAACACATTATTTTCAATTTCCATAATTATTTTGAAGCAAAACTCACACACTCTTCATGATAATCCATAACCCTAATATTACCATTATATGTATAACTGATTGGAATTAATGTATGTATATCAATATAAGATTTGTTTTTTATTTTCAGATATCATTTAAATGCATTATTTAAAGTTGGAACAGGTTACATTATTTATTCACAGTATGGTCTATTCATGCATTATTTCTATATGCATAGACACGGGGAACACCTCTTTTTATACCCAATACAAATTTACTCATCTTCAAAATATTGCTCCCAGAAATATTGGAAGAAATACTCATGTCACCTGATCTACATATACATTTTATCACAGTAATATTCTGGACACAAAATGCAAAGATCGCAATTATGATTGTACCAATATAAAGGTCAGGCGAGAGTCAGAGGAAGAAACCACCAAGAGATTGTCTCATGCAACACCAAAGATTTTACTGGGGGTCCAGCATGCTGGAGCTCATAACTCACTTGAAGAGAGCAGAGAGCCCTGAGAACAGGTTATCAGAGCTTATTTACCTTCCTTGGAGAGGGAAGGGAGGGATGTTGATTGATGGGTCAGGTCGAGTGGGCAGTTTGCTTACAACTGGGTCAGGGAGTACATTCTGCAGTTTGGCAGTTGGGGACAGCACATTCTGGGAACGAGATTAGAAAACAGTTCTCAAGATTTGAACAGTGTTTTGTTAAGCATACACAAAAACAGGAAGTACAAGTACCTCTTTTATTAACCTTTCATTCCCACTTCTTCTTCTGGTTACTTTTAATGATAAAATTGTCCATTAGGGAATGTCATATTTTATGTTTGCTAGTGGGGTATATTTTTTCTGATTACCATAATTTTAACTTGTCCAATTTGAGCTTGGAGAAACGAAACTACATGGTAGAGCAAACAGGGTCCTACAGTTAGCAATAATATGAGGATTATTAATGGACCGGCCAGGGCTAATAAAAGCGTGGTTAACCAGGGGGACTGTGTGAACCAAGACTCAAACCACCCTTTTTGGACCTCTCTCTTTTGTTGACACTCTTCAAGGCGTCTTCTTAATTTACTCATAGATTTTTTTACAACTCCAGTATGGTCGGCATAAAAACAACATTCTTCCCTCAATGCAGCACAAAGGTCCCCTTCTTTCATGAAGAGGAGGTCCAACCCTGGCCTGTTCTGTAAAACAACTTCAGAGAGAGAGAGAGAGTTTGAAGATTCCTGTAAAACTGTGATGGAGATTTTTAATATTTTTAAGTTTTGGTCTATTGCTGCTTCTAATTGGGTCATTTGTTGTGTCCCATTGACTAGGGCAGTGGTTCCTGTGCCCACCCCTGTA
Organism: Callospermophilus lateralis; assembly: GCF_048772815.1. NCBI lineage: Eukaryota > Metazoa > Chordata > Mammalia > Rodentia > Sciuridae > Callospermophilus > Callospermophilus lateralis. The sequence continues at coordinate 158,228 of NW_027513433.1, forward strand.
GCAACTTCTATTCCTAATAGGATGGCTAAAGTGAGGGATACAGGTTCCCAGCGGAACCGGGTTGTATGCCCCCTTATTTGATCTTTAAATGAAACTGCGTCATGATAGGGCACTCTGAGAAACATCTGCACCGTTACATAATTAATCACATCAGTTGACAATTTCATGAAAACATGAAAAATGTTTAAGTATATAGAATTATACTGTTGTAGGGACAACAAGCAAGGCACCTAAGATACCACTGAAGACAGGGAAACAGTTCTATTTGGTTGCAAACCGATTTTGAGGCCATTACTTCTGTTGTAGTCAATTAATCCCGTGAACCATACGTTTAGGTAGTTTCAGAATTTTGTACCCAACTTGTAACGGAATGGGCTTAGAATTTTACAGTCTGCAGAAAATCACAAAAAGCAGTTTTTGTTTCTGTTTTATTTTCCTCTGTTCTGGGCAAGTTAACTTTTTAAGGTCACCTGGGAGGGGTAGAGCTTTTTTCTTCTCTTTTTTTTTTCTCCCTGCCAGCTTTTACCATGGAGCCCAGTTGGTAATTTCTTTATCTTAGAAATGTAGCCATCTCTTTGAAGCCCCAGCTCAAGGCCAGAGGCCTTGCTCACATATTTTGTGAAAAACTAGAAAGGGGGTGTCTAGGTTAGGAGTGTTGATTTTTGCATCCAGTGGCCAAGTAGAACGGGGCAACACGAAAAGAGGAAGTTTATCTACATTGAACTCTTTTATAGGGACTCTTTTGCTGAAAGTTCTAAAGTCAGCCATGGTGAAGACTTTTGTAGAAGGTCAGTTAAGACTTTTCTGTGGGCCAGGCACAGAGGGGGAAGATAGGGCAGGCGCGGGGGTGAGAGCATCTCTGTGGATCCGAGAATGAGGAAGGAGAGATGTAAAAGAATAATGCGAAAGAAGTTTGGGATTTCCCAAGAACAAAAACTTGAGCAGTAAAACAGGTAGAGCAGAGGGGAAGACGGGATTGAGTATCCCCAAAAGCCTGGGAGGGATTTTAAATTCTTAGTAACCTGTCTTCATTGATGACAAAGCAACTTTAAAGGCCATTTCCATTACATCTTGGATAGGGGTCTGAGGGCTTCTTAGCTGGTATGAGCTTTGGATTTGCTGGTAAGAGGACCTGATGGGACCCGGTGCAGGCATTGGCAGGAGAAGAGAGGAGTGAGTGGGTGGAGGGGTACCTCAGTACCTGCTACCTCAGCAAGGAGGCAATCGTCTGAGAACCAGCGAAAGTTTGGGTTTTTGATCTATTAATTGTAGGGGAGAAATAAGTTTGCTGCGGTGGGAGTGACAGCAGAGAGTGTGGAGCAGAAGGCTGAGGGTGAGGATCTATTGGAGAAGCATAGTTCAGTATGTGAGCAAAGAAGGGAAAAAAACTCCACATGGGGGAATTTCCTTCCACCCTTTTGAGCACTTGCCGAAGTTAAAACTGTCACGCAGAATTTGAGGATCTTGAGACCCCTCTGTGGGCCATCAGTTTTGGTTATCTAATTGGTAATATGGCCAATGCTGTGTACTGAATTTGATGAGGAGTTTGAGTTCCACCAGGCAGCCCCTGTATGCCCACATCCCCATGACTTACAGAAGATTTCGGCTTTTCCTTCACACAGCAGTGGTTGTTTGTTGCTTTGATAGTCCACCGGGCAAACATAGTATTCTAGGCTAGCCAACCTGCATCTGGCAAGCGTGTCCCTACATCCATAATGTTTGTTTCCATTATCTATGATACGGAAGGGATTTAATGGAATTTTAGTGGGATCCTCTTCATCAGGGATATCCCAATAAGAAAGACCTATAGCCAGCTGACAAATGTCTGGGTGGAGAGATGGCCCCAAGTTCCCTAAGTGGGCTGTGTGTGAGATAGACCATACTTCTTCTCTAGTAGGATTTGTGATCAGCCATCACTGTTGAATGGGCTGGTGAGTGTTAGGAATACTGGTGGCCAAGGGGAGACTCTATAGCCTTATACATATGGCAAATACACAATTTGAAAGGGTTACCGGTCTTTTCCAGTTTCCAGCCAGAGTCTGGACAGGGCACAGGCTTGAGATGAGAGTCCCGGATACAGGAAGTGATTCCGTCTACCTTTACCACTGTAGGTGTTATAAGTAGCACCTGGTATGATCCTTTCCAGTGGGGTTCCAGGGATGACACCTGATGTCTTCTTATGTAGACGAAGTCTCTTACTTGATATCGATGTGGAGTCCCCTCGTCCTCAGGTTGGTAGGCAGTGGCCAGCTGTTTCCACAGGTATTTCTGAGTTCTTTCAAGAGCTTTAAGTCTGTCAAGCTAGGGGGTGTGGAAGGGATCCTTAGGACTTAGAGTTGGGGTTAGGTCCCTTACTGGAGGAGGGGCACCATAGAGAATTTCACAGGGGGTGAGGTTACACAAAGAAACAGAGGGAGTATTTATTGCATTAAACAGTGCATAAGGCAGGAGCATAGTCCAATCTTTTATGCTGGTCTCTAAGCTTAATTTCTTTAAGGTCTCTTTAATGGTTCTATTTATTTTTTTTACCTGTCCTTAGCTCTGGGGTCTATAAGCACAATGTAACTTCCAATTAATCCCCAGGGTCCTGGCTAACTGCTGACTTACATGGTCCATGAACGCCAGTCCATTATCAGACACAATTACCTTAGGCAGGGCGTATCTTGGAAAAATATCTTTCAGGATCTTCTTGACCACCATTTGCACCTTTTTTTTTTTGAAGAGGGAGAGGCTTTAATCCATTCTGAAAATGTATCTACAAAGACTAGGAGATATTTAAGTCCATACCTTGCTGGCTTAATTTCAGTAAAGTCCACTTCCCAGAATTGTCCCGATCTGGTTCCTCCTAGGTGCTTTCCTGCAGGAAGCTTGGAAGGGAAAGCATTGATCAATTTACAGACCCAACAGGCTTTTGTTATCCATTCAGTTGTTTCCTTTTGCTGTGAGTTGGTTAGTGGAAAACTCTGTTCTTCATCCTTCAGGAATGCCTGCAGTTTCTTTGAACCAAGGTGAGTGAGTTGATGTACATTTTTAACATAGTTTAGGGCTTTCTGAAATTGCAGGCTTGGCTCAGTGAAGTTGAGGAGTTCAGGGTCAGTGTCCTTAGATGTTATCAGAAGCTTGCTGGTGCTCAGGGGTCCATTGGAATTGGGCATCTCCCTTTAAGAGCGGGTAAAAGAGAGCAGCTAAGGATGCAACCCAAGGTATTTATAACCTGCAGAAGCCAGCAGTCCCAAGAAACTCTCTGAGTTGTCTTCTGTTAAATGGGGGTGGTATCTGCACAACATTTTGTTTTCTGGGCTCAGTGATCCATCGTTTACCACCCCTAAGGGAATAGCCCAGGAAGATTACTTCTTGCTAGCAAGTTTGGGACTTTTTGGCAGAAGCTCTATAACCGAGTTGAGCAAGCTCATATAATAGTGCTTGGGTCCCAGACTCACAGTTTTCCTTGGTGTTGGCTGCCAGCAGCAGGTCATCCACATATTGAAGCAGGGTGACTTTGGGGTGTGTAGTTCTGAAGTTGTTGAGATCTCTGTGGATTGCTTCATGAAAAAGAGTGGGGGAGTTTTTGAACCCCTTTGTTAGTCTATTCCAAGTTAGTTGACCAGATGTTTCAGTTTCTGGGTCTACCCACTCGAAAGCAAACAGCAACTGACTATCTTTATGCAGAGGCAAGCAAAAGAAAGCATATTTTAAGTTCAGAACAGTATACCGTTTCCGCTCAGGGTTCAGAGTGCTAAGCAGATTGTACGGATTAGGTACCATGGGGTGAATATCCTGCACTCTGTTGTTGATCTCTCTTAGGTCTTGAATGGGGCATAGTCCTCGGTTCCTGGCCTTTTTTACTGGTAGCAGGGGAGTGTTCCAGGCCGATTGACAGGGCCTTAGGACCCAAAGGCCAGATTTTTCTGAATATGGGGCCTTATCCCATCTTTAGCTTTTTTGCTTAGAGGATATTTTCTGACATTGAATGGGGAGGCTGAGGTATTTAACTCCACTGTTATTGGAGTTTTTTTCATGGCTAAGCCTAACCCAGCATTTTTTGCCCAGGCATCTGGGTTATCTGTTATCCATTTCTGGGAAAGCTTGCCTGTTTGATCAGTCTTGGGGGGTGTGAAGAGTTGATGTTCATCTTCAACTGACATAGTTAATGCCGTGACTATAGGAGTTTTACTGAAAGATTTAGAAATTTCACTTAGGGGCCTTCAGGGTTAAAAGTTATTCTGGCCTGGAGCTTAGTGAGCAGATCTCAATTGGGCCAGGCATTCTGGGATTACTAGGAAGTATTGATGGATTTTTCCTTTCCCCAGGTCCATGGTCTTCTTAGTTGTCTAAGCCCGATATTTACTGCCGTTAGCCCCTTGAACTAGATACCTTTTATTGGATAGAGGGCGCAATGCGGCCTTAAGGGCAGAGAATACTGCCCCAGTATCCACTTCAAAGTTTACTGGGGGTCCCCTCCACTTCAAAAGTTACCCTGAGCTTGGAGAGGTGATCTGAGCCCCGGCTTTCTTAGTTATCCTCCAGAGTCAGAATGTCTGGCTGGCATGGCTGTCCCTTTCTAGGGCACTCTTTGGCCCAGTGTCCTTTTTCTTTAGAGTAGCCACATTGATCTGAGGCCAGGGGTGTCATTTGGCGTGGACCCAAGTATCCCTTCCTGTCTCCCTGTTTCTTAATTTCTGGCCTATTTGTTGTTGTGACCAGGACTTTAGTCCATACCTTAATCTGTCTTTTGCTTCTCTCATCCTCCCTTTGCTCCCTTTCATTCTCCCTCCTTTGTTCCTTCTCTTCCTCAGTTTCTCTCCTATAGTATACTTTTTTCGGCTTCTCTGACTAATTCTCACAAAGTCATATCTTGTAATCCATCTAAGTGTTGTACTTTCTTTTAATCTCCAGGGCACCTTGCCCAATGAAGGCCATCGTGACAGATGCTTTTGATCCTCTGTGTTAAGGTCTGCAAACAAGTCAGATTGGCACCTGTTATTTTGCCAGAGAAATGTTAAAGTCTGTAAACAAGTCTGGATGGCGCCTGGCCAAATGCCAGAGGGAGTGGTTGGTGAAGTAACAAAAGCGAGCCATTAAGTGTGGAGATTCCTAATTGGTTGACTGCTGTGTCTATTTTATGCTAATTAGATAAGCTGTGCAAAATGTATAAATTCTGCTCTTATTCTACAATTAATGGCTTCCACCCTGCTGTATCAACGTACACAAGTTATTCGTCACCCCCCCCCCCCGGCAGATGGTGGCCCATACAAGGAGCCCTGGGACACTCAGGGGTAAGTGACGAAAAAAGCTGCCCGTCCATAGATAGGACGGGAGCAGTCTGCTCGTCCCTAGGCAGATAGGGCGAGAGAAAAAATGGCCATTTCGAGAAAATGGAGAAGATTAATGCAGTATGTTTGTGTCTTGTTTTGTCTTGAAATGTTGTATTGTCTTTGTGATGAAAATATGGAAGGGGTGAGAAGTAAATTGATAAGGGAAAAAGTTCACCCCAGTGGAACCAAGAATAGTTAGGGCATGTGTTGATAAAAGCCCAGAAATTCTAGTCAGAATGAAAAAGAAAGTTCAGAAGAAGAAGGATTATCAGGAAAAAAGTTGAAGCAAAAGGCTATTACTGAATACTTTTTGATACCGGAGGGTGCGTGAAACGACAAGGCGGCTGCCACCTGCCCAAGCCGATCATGGCGCAGCAAGAATTTTCCAAGCTGCAGTTGCGGGCTCTTCCCCGCCCCCCTGCCCGGGGGGAGCAGATCGCCACTGCGAGCCCAAATCTAGACCTGACCTGGAGGCATAGTCTTGCAAGCTTTTTCTCCCTGTGCCTGGAAGCAGTTTGAGTCCGGGACACTCCCCAGGGCCATCTGGGGCTGCCTGGGATGCTGCAGCCACAGAAGATGCTACCAGCGTCCCTGATGTTTGGTCATTTTCAATCCGAATAACTAAGCTACAATGGTTCTCCCACACCTGGAAGCTAATTAGATAAGCTGTGTAAAATGTATAAATACTGCTCTTATTCTACAATAAATGGCTTCCACTCCTGCTATATCAACGTACACAAGTTATTCGTCAACCCCCCCCCCCAGCACTTCTGCTTGAGGATCTAAAGGAGAATATCTCCTATATGCCTCCATAATTCTCTCTAGACACATAGAGGGAGATTCATCAGGCCCTTGAATAATCTCTCTTACTTTGGCCAAATTAGTTGGTCGCCTAGCAGCCACTTGGAAACCCTCTATTAGAGCCCAGCAATAAGTGGACAGATGCTCCCTACCTTCAAATGTGTTGGGGTCCCAGTTGGGTCAGTTCAAGGGAAAGCTGGCTTTGATTATGTTGGGAAGTTGTGTCAGTCACCCATCTGGTCCGAGGGTATTTTTTTCTAGCTTCCAGGAGGTTTCTCTCTCATTCCTCTGTCATGAAGAGTCCCTAGGAGTTGTTGGCAGTCATCCCAAGTAGGCAGGTGTGAAAACGCCAGCGAGTTCTTTGAGTTCTTTTAGCCGGCCCAGCTTCCTCCAGGGAAGGAGGAACTGTGTGTGCCACAGGAATATAATCTCGAGGGCGCTGGGCCTGCCTGGCTTCCTCCAATGGCGGAGAGGCTGAGTCAGCAGCAGAGGAATCACTTAGAGGGTGTTGGGGGTTAGTGGACGAGGGCAGGGGATAAGGAAGGGGAGGAGACTCCAGTAGAGTCTTGAGACTCAGGGAGAACAGAGGGTGGAGGAGGAAGAGCAGAGGGTTTGAGAGATAGAATCATGGGAAAAAGAGTAGGAGCATAGGCACGGACAAGGAAAGACTTCATCCACGAAACAGGAGATTTGTAGAGATCCTGCCAAGTTGAGATATATGGCTGTTGATCTGGATGGCTATGTGGCCCCAGGTGAAAGGCGATTTCTCTGATTTTTCAAATTAGGGGGAAGTAGAAAGATCCTTCTGGGGGCCATCCGACTCCAAAGGTGGGTCATTCTGAGGCACAGAGTGTCTGCCAGGTCCGGTGTTTTACTGAAAAAGAAAGATTCTGAGCCCTTAAGCGTACTTTGGTCCAGTGATCAAGGGTCAGGGACAGAGGCCTTGAAGTGCTCTGTCCCATAATGAAAGATACACAGTGAAAGCAACGACACACGACACACACAAGACAAGAAAATAAAGACAGGCAATGGACGTCCAATACTGAGACCAGGACTCAGTAGCCGGCAAAACCTGATGGGATGGCAATCCCGAATCCAAAACAAAATACCACTGACTCGAGGAGACTTTTGTTCCTCGAATTCCAGAGTCCTCTTCGGCGTCCCCCACGGATGTGGCCTGTAGCTCTGTGACACGTCTGTCAGCCACCATCAGAGAGAGCTCATGCTCATCAATGACAGCAATTTTTTCAAGCCCTAACTTGAAACCTGAAATCAGAAAGAGGCGCCTTACTTACCCTGAGAGGAGCCTGTTGGGGGTCACTCTTCCGCCGCTGTCGGATTTTCCTGGGGCCTCCAGATGTAAAGGTCAGGCAAGCGTCAGAGGAAGAGACCACCAAGAGACTGTCAATTGCAACAGCAAAGGGTTTATTGGGTGTCCAGCATGCTGGGGCTCAGAGCTCACTTGAATAGAGCAGAGACCCCTGAGAACAGCTTAAGCAGAGCTTAAATGATTTCTTAGGAGAGGGCAGGGAGGGAACTTTATTGATGGGTCAGGGCGAGTGGTCGGTTTGCGAGCAAACGGGTGAGGGAGTAAATTCTGCAGTTTGGCAGTTGGGGACAGCACATTCTGGTAACAAGATTAGCAAACAGTTCTCAAGATTTCAACAGTGTTTTCTTAAGCATAAAGAAAAACAGGAAGTGACAAGTACCTATTTTATTAACCTTTCACCAAAGCCTAAATGGAAAGTGAGCATGGATTACTAAAAAAAACATGTCCAGGTTGCCTAATGCTCTCAAATGTCAATCCTATTGGTCACTACATATTTCTTTCTTCCTAAGATTATAAATTCAACCTCAACCCTGTTGAAAATGTCTAATTCTATCACTCACTTTATACTTTGCCTGATTTCCTAAGGTCTCTATTGATATCTGCTTTCCTACATATTTTGCCAGTTCATCATTATGACTGAATTTTCATATGTGCTGACACATACATTCACTCTCTACCGGAAATGCTATTGCTAAAGAACTTTTGGTCCCAATCCTATACTCACTCTTCTTTCTAAACCTACCGACTGTCTTCCAAATACAACCGACTATCCCTTTTTGACTGGATGTTCCCTTTGACATTCAATCATCCAAGGTACAATGTCCTATGCCGTTGTATATTGATTTATCTGAGACACCTGTGCAGAACGTAATTCAAAGCTAAGTATCCCACTCAAGGGCCCAATGCCTTTCTGGGCTTCCAGTCTTACCTAGATTTCTGTTTTCATACTTCTATTTCACCTGTATTCTTGTAAATATCGCAGGTTCCTAATACCATTATTCATTCCACAGAATGATTCTTAACCCAAATCGAACCCGTTATTTCCATAAACATACACTGTTCCCTCAATCTAATTTTACAGAAGAGCAGGGACAGAGTTGGTCTTACAATACAGGAATGTAGGGGATCTTCAACCTTCTTAGAACCTGAAAAGTCCATGCAGAAATGATCCCTGGAGAAGATGTAGGCAGCTATGAAGGACCTGAGAGAGCAAAAGTCATCATCCATGTCAAACAATCTGGTCAGGATGAAGGGTTGTGACAGAATAAGCCACTCTCTTCGTAATGTAGGGAAGATGGACCAAACCAAGACTGTGTGGAGAAATGTTCCTGGGTGCCTATAGTTGATATACAATTCGAACTTCTGAAAGTGTCACAGGACATAGGGGGCAGCCTCCATCTCATGGGACCTTTGGAAGAAACTGTTTGGACAAAGTGGTTGCCAAGGCAGTGACCTCATTCAGTTCCTAAAGGAAGTGACCTACTCACTTCCTTGGGGATAGAACTCTCTGAATGTGGGATCCACAAAGCCAGGGACCCAGAGCCAGTCTCAATCCCAGTCCCAGTGTGCTCACTTGTTTGGATTTACCAAAGACAGAGTCAGACTTTCTTGGTATCTACAGATATGAAAATGACCAAATGCCAGGAGAGCTCTAAAGAGGGTCCTTTCCTGAAAAAGCAGGTAGTGGCTCAACACTGGCTTCTGACAACTTCACAGAGTTGGCCTTGAGACCAGATTTGAGACAAGACAGGCCATTTTGAGCGAACATAGTACGGCCCACCTGTCAGAGGACATTATGGATAGTCAAAGACCTACTTGGGGGACGGAGGTGACATTGTGGGTGTGGGTGTGAGTTTGTGGTTTTCTCTCATGTTGTGAGAATAGGTAGGAAAGGCAGTTCTTTTGGTTTGGAGTCAACTGCTTCTAGTGAGTTTTTTTACAAGGTGAGTGTTTCTATGTCTGCGTATCCCAATCTGTTCGTGGTAGTAGACATTAGAAAAGAGAAAGCATCAATGGATGTGTCCTGTCTAGTAGAAAGCTTCCCAGCATTCATCCTGCCCAATTTATGAGTGGACTCCGGCTTGCCTTATGGATGGTCAACACCTGGCCACTCTCCAAAATAGGCTCATGGTTTTGTGTCCAAAATATGTACCACCTCCAAACTCTGTGACATGGCCATATACTGGATAGCTGAAGGGAATGGCGAGCATATCATAAAACTCAGATATCAGTGTGACTAGTAAAGTGTCAGTGGGAAAACCCTGCTTTGGTCCTTTTGCTTACCTATGGTTCTGTTGCCCTGAATATCAGGAAGGTCTTTGCCTCAGGCCACCTCTTTGTGAAGCCTGAAGAAAACAATTTTCAAAAGGAAATGAATGGACATCACCTGTGTCTCTTTGCTTAATTGCTTTGGAATGGGATGGGTCTGAATCAGCCTCTTGGCTCTGTGTGAGGCTGTGGCTTAGATTCTCAGCACCTGATGGATCTAAAGAAAGATCCCATGTGTGCATCCAAAACCAAAATGGCCAAAAGAGCAGTCATTGTGGATGAAGTCTCTCGCTTTACTCTGTAAGGTTCCTGACCTCCATCTGGTGAGCATAGGGATCCATTTGATTAAATGAGTTATTCAAAGCCCTGCAGAAGCTAGCAAATAGGTGCCTGGGTTTTCTCATGTCTCCAATTCACATTAAGAATCTAAACCCCAAAATCAGTGTGCCTCAAATTGGAGAAGCAGAGCAGTATTAATGGCAGGAATATTTGATCCCTCCTATTTAACAGGAAGGGTGTCCAGGCCACCCCGACATTACACAAATGAGGGGAAAGGGAGCTTATTTTGGACACTGTCGTGGGCTGCGCCCCTCATGGAAACCTCCAGCCAGAGGTTATGAGGATTGTCTATATGGAAGACAATGAGGACCATTTGGGAGTATATTGGTTTTAATTGTGGTCATTTGTGTGGCAGTTGGAAGAGATGACTGGGTCCAACTTGGCTTGAACTCTGGTGTGATTTCTCTTAGAGACTGAGTTCTGGAACTGACCTCAGAGAAGTATTGCCATGAATTGTGTTGGGATTTTAGGAGGCCATGCATGAGAGTCGCCCATGGAAACTGAGATCTAGGCCAAGGGTGGCTTTCCACAGACCACTGGGAATCTCAGACAGTATATCACAGGATTTTATTCTGAAATACCTGGCAGCCATAGTAGAGAGTCAAAACACACATGGACCTCACATTTTAGACATCAATGGGCCTGGCTTCATGTGATCTTTTGGCCACTCGTTGGGAAGACTTGTCTGTGAGAGTTCTCCAGAGCTTTCATTGAAATGAGCTTCCTCATAATTTAATGGTTCCTGAATGAATTGAAACCCACAGTTCCTCCAACTAAATCCTTGAAAAATGGCGATACAAATACCATGAAATGTTTGGAAATTCCCATGACCAGCTGGCACTGGAGAAACTTTGGATCTCCTGTTGCTGATCATGAGTGTACAAAACAGAGCCTTGATTGACTGGGTTTCATGAAAATGGTGTAGAACAGAGATGGCAGTAAATTGGAGCCTGATGAGTAGTGGGCCTAGAGCCTAGAGTGGTGTGCAGGTGTGTGATAAAACATCTGTGGTGGGGTCACGTGTATCTGCCATTGTCTTCCAAATGGCCTGTGACTGACATGTGCAGCCAAAAGACCCTTCAATGTAAAGGCATCTTGTTATACAGAGAGGTTTCAGGGCAATGATCAGAATCAGGTTGCAGTTTATAAGGGGGCAAGCTATGAGTGATAGAAGCCTCAGTGGTGCATTCTCTTGTAGACCCTGATCCTACACATGTGACAGAACTTTCTCCAGCACTTTGCCCAGTTGAACTTTTTGTATTTCATGAAGCAAATACCAAATTCCCAATGGGGCAGCAAGAAACACAATGAAAAGTGGAGGATGACCAAATGGCTTCACAGTCCACACGTGGAGACACGTAGGCCCAGTAGCCACAGTTTACCTACAAAGAGAGAATTCATCACTGTTGCCTCATGTTCATTGGAATATAAGAAATCATGTCCTCCAGGTCACATCGATGCAGACCCATCTTTGATGGTATCACTACAAAAGAAGCTAAAACTCCTGACAAGAACAAATATTTCAAGTGCCCAACCTCAAAGGCAGTTTCTCAAGAAGTGCTTAGGTCAGCGGAGCTCCAAGTTTGTGGAGTGTTTACCCTGTCCCTTAAATTGAGAAACTCCTCTACCACATCCAAGGTGGTGAAGTCCTGAGCATTTTCCATTCCAGATATGCATTCACAGATTTCCTTACTCTTCTCCTCTAATTTGGTCTTACTTTGGGTGAATGTAATGTCAAGAGATTGTTCTGGATGAGAGTGGGAAGATTTTTGAGCAGTACATATTTGCATACACATTGGAATCATTTTCCAATTATCCATTAGAAATACTGAAACCTTGACACTAAGCCATAGCGTACTAGATTCTGACTACTTATCCTAATATGATGGAGAAAAATAACTAAAACAGAATAGAAATTCAAGCAGTTCAGAGGAGGCATGGTTTATATTTGGAGTTGTATTTTGCATTATATAAGGTAGGTGTTATAAATCAAGTTAATATTATGTTGAAATAGTTCTCCATTTTTTTTAAAGTTATCAAATATGTGAATTCCTATCTCTCTTTCCCTGTAGCCTATTCAGCACATGTATTTTTATATGCAAATATAGTATCCTACCTGGTACCACATGTACATTCTTATGAGGTGGCTGACCTGGCATATACAAATTGTGAGAATAGATCACTCCTCCTAAACGCTTTTGAAACTGAAAATTCAATATATGGGTGAGCTTCCTAGTTGAACAACATTAATCATAAATCCATGTTCAGTAAAAATGAATATTTTTGGAACTGTGGATGATATATATTTTATGGTGAATTTTGATAGGCATATATATTGCTACTTTTAAATATCTGTGTTTGTGTGGATATGTATACACACACACACACACACACACACACATACACACACTCTCCAGATTTTTCAAAATATGAAATATATGTGTCTTATTTACACCCTCTAAATTCATTCATGTTCATATATAAATGTAGTATATATATACTCATATGTAATATATATATATATATATATATACTCTCAAGATTTTTCAAAATATGAAAAATGGGTCTTATTATACACTCCCTAAATTCATTCATATTCATGTATGTGAATTTATAATCAACTTTTCACAAGATTATTCTGAGAAATATACATCCACCTAAAATGCATATTTGTTTTTAGTACTGAAAACTAAATTCAGTGAATGGTGCATACAAATCCTAATATTTCTACAGTAACTGACCCAGTTTAACATCAATGCAAGTAGATTTCTATGGGACATGATGTGTATTTTGACATTCAGTTTTATTCAACACTGATACATTACAATTTCTTCAGTTCATGCAAGTCATACGATATATATTTCATCCACAAGTTAGCAAATTTATAGGCATTTGTTTCACATTCAATCACTTCCTCCTTCAGAACACATGTATTGCTCAATGTTTCTTAACTGGTCTTTTCATGAGACTTTTTTCCAAACACATTATTTTTGATTTCCATAATCACTTTTGAAGCAAATCTCACACAACCCTTCATGATAAACCAAAACCCTAATATCCCCATTAGATGTATAACTTGTTGGAATGAATGATTGTATATCAACATAAGATCCCTTATATATTTTCAGATATCAATTCAATCCATTATTTAAAGATGGATCCACTTATATTATTTATTCAGAGTATGGTGTATTCATGCATTATCTCTATATTCATAGACACAGGGTACAACTCTTTGAACCCCAAATAGTAATTTATACATCTTCAAAATACTGCACCCAGAAATGGTGGACGAAATACTCATGATACCAGATCTACATATGTATTTTTTTCAGAGTAATAATCTGGGCACCAAATGCAAATGTAACACGTATGATTGTACGAAAGCCTAAATGGAAAGTAAACATAGATTACTAAAATCATCCATGTTAATGTTGCCTTATGGTTTCAAATGTCAATCCTATTGGTGACTACATATTTGTTTCTTCCTAAGATTATATATTCAACCTCAACCCTGTTGAAAATGTCTAATCCTATCACTCACTTTATACATTGCCTGATTTCCTTATGTCTCTATTGATATCTGCTATCCTACATCTTTTCCCCAGTTCATCATTGTGACTGACCCTTCACATGTGCTGATATTGACATTCACTCTCTAACTAAAACCCTATTACTAAAGAACTTTTTGTCCAAATCCTATACTCACTCTTCTTCCAAAATCTACCAATTATCTTGCTTATCTTACTGACCATCCCTTTTGGACTGGATGTTCTCTTAACGTTCCATCGTCCTAAGTACAAGGTCCTATGCCATTGTATATCGATTTATCTGAGACAACTGTGCAGAATATAATTCAAAGTTAAGTATCCTAACTAAGGTCCCAATGCCCTTCGGGGCTTCAAATCTTACTTAGATTTCTGTTTCAATACTTATATTTCACCTATATATATTCTTGTAAATATTCCAGGTTTCCAATACCATTATTCATCCCGCAGAATGATTCCTAACCCAAATCGAACCTGTTATTAACCCTAACCATACACTGTTACCTCAATCTAACTTTACAGAATTACAGCAACAGAGTTGGTCTTACAATACAGGACCACAGAGGTTCTTCCACCTGCTGAGAACCTCAAAGATACATGCAGAATAGATCTTGGAGAAGGTGAAGGCATCTACGATAGACTTGAGAAAGCAAAAGTCAACTTCCATGGAAAACAACCTGGTCAGAATGTTGGGATGTGTCTGAATCAGCCTCTCACTTCTTAATGTAGAAAAGATGGACCAAACCAGGCCTCTGTGGAGAGCTGATCCCGGGTACCTATGGTTGATATACCATTCTAACTTGTGAAAGTGTCAAAGGAAGTAGGGGCAGCCTCCTTCTCATGGGACCCTTGGATGCAACAGTTAGGACAAAGTTGTTGCCAAGGCAATGACCTCATTTAGTTCCTGAAGAAAGTAACCTACCTAATTTCATTGGTGATGGAACTCTCTGAACTTTGGATCGAAGAAACCAGGCACCCAGAGCCAGTCCCAGTCCCACTCCGAGTGGGCTCACTTGTTTGGATTTACGAAGGGCAAATTCAGTCTTTCTTGGTACCTACTGATGTGAGGATGGCCAAATGCCAGGAGAGCTCTGAAGAGGGGCCTTTCCTGAGAAAACAGGTAGTGGCTCACCGCTGGCTCCTGACAAATTCACAGATTTGGGCAATGAGTACAGATCTGAGACAGGACAGGCCTTTTCTTGGGAACATCCTATGGCCCACCAGTCAGAGGACACTCGGGATAGTCACAGATCTACTTGGGGGAAGGAGGTGCATTTGTGGGTGTGGGTTTGAGTTATTGGTTTTGTCTCATGTTCTGAGAATAGGTATGAAAGGTGGTATGTTTGGTTTGGAGGGGACTGTTTCTACAAAATCATTTGACAAGCCCTGTGTTTGTATGTCTGTGTATCTGAGAGTCCGTGACTGTAGACATTCGAAAAGTGAATGCATCAGGGGATGTGTCCAGTCTAGTAGAAAGTTTCCCAGCATTCATCCTGCCCAATTGATGAAGGGCCAATTGATGAATAGCTGTATCGAAGGGCAACACCTGCTGGCTTCCTAAGTTCCAGTTTTCTTCCTGAATTCTTGCCAAACTCCAGAATAAGCTCATGGTATTGTGTCCAAGATATGTACCACCTCCATGCTCTGTTACATAGCCATTACTGGATAGCTGAAGGGAATGGGAGCATCTCAGAAAACTCAGATATCAGTGTGACCAGTACAGTCTCAGTGGAGAAACCCTGCTTTGGGCCTTTTGCTTACCTATTGTTCAGTTGCCCTGAATATCAGGAAGGTCTTTGCCTCAGGCCACCTCTGTGTGAAGTCTGAAGAAAACAGTTTTAAATTGGAAATAAATAAGCATCACCTGTGGCTCTTTTTTTTTAATTGCTTTGGAAAGTGATGTGTCTGAATCAGCCTCCTGGCCCTGTGTGAGGCTATGGCTTAGATTCTCAGCACCTAATGTATCTAAAGAAAGATCCCATGTGAACATCCAAAACCAAAATGGCAATAAGATCAGTCATTGTGGAAGAAGTCTCTTGCCTTTCTCTGTTAGGTTCCTGACCTCCATAAGTGAGAATACGGATCCTTTGGGTCAAATGAGTTTTTCAAAGCCGTTCAGAGGCTAGCCCATAGGTGCTTTTGTTTTTTTCATGACTCCAAATCACATAAATAATTCATCCCTGTCAGTCAGTACGACTCAAATTGGAGAAAAAGAGCAGTATTAAAGGCAGGCCTATTTGATCTTTCGAGGATAACAGTAAAGGTGTCCAGAACACCCTGACTTTAGGCAAATGAGGGGCAAGGGAGCTTATTTTGGACACTGTCTTGGGCTGTGCCACTCATGGAAACCTCCAGGCAGAGGTTATGATGATTGTCTATATGGAAGAAGATAAGGGCCATGTGGGAGTGTTATGGTTTTAATTGTGGTCATTTGTGTGTTGGTTGGAAGTGAATACTGGCTCAACCTGGGCTTGAACTCTGGTGTGAATCCCCTTAGAGACTGAGTTCTGGAACTGACCTCAGAGAAGTATTGCCATGAATTGTGTTGGGATTTTAGGAGGCCATGTATGAGAGTCGCCCTTGAAAACTGAGATCTAGGCCAAGGGTGGCTTTCCACAGAGCACTGGGAATCTCAGCCAGGATATCACACGATTTTATTCTGAAAGACTTGGCAGCCATAGTTGAGAGTCAAAACACACATAGACCTCACATTGTAAACCTCAATGGGCCTGGCTTCATGTGACCTTTTGTCCACTCTTTGGGGAGATTTGCCTATGCGAGTTTTAGAGCTTTCATTGAAATGAGCTTCCTAACCATTTAATGGTTCCTGAATGAATTGAAATCCACAGTGTCTCCTAATACAGTCTTGAAAAATGGCTAGATAAATACCATGAAATTTTTCACTTTTCTATGACCAGGTGGCACTGGAGAACCTTTGGATGTTCTGTTGATGATCATGAGTGTATCAGACAGTGCCTTGATTGACTGGGTTTCATAAAATGGTGTAGAACAGAGATGCCAGTATGTTGAAGCCTGCTGAGTAGTGACCCAGAGCTGTTGTGTGCAGGTGTGTGATAAAACATCTGTGGTGGGGGCCATGTGGATCTGCCATTGACTTCCAAATGGCTTGTGGCTTACCTGGTGCAGCCAGGAATCCCTTATATGTCTGAAACCTCTCCATATTAAGGCATCTTGTTATTTGGAGAAGTTTCAGGGCAATGTTCAGAATCAGGTTGCTATCTTCAAAGGAGCAAGCTATGTGGGATAGAAGCCTGGTTGGTGCATTCTCCTGCAGACCCTGACCCACCACACGTGACAGAACTCCCTCCAGCACTTTGTCCCAGTTGAACTACTTGTATTTCATGAAGAAAATATAAACTCCCAGTACAGCAGCAAAAAACACCACGAAATGTGGAGGATGACCATATGACTTCACAGTCCACACGGGGAGACACATTGCCTTCAGTGGCCACAGTTTACCTACAAAGAGAATTCAGCACTGCTGCCTCATGTTCATTGAAAAATAAGAAACCATGTCCTCCAGGATACATATATGCAGACCCAGCTTTGATGGTCTCACTACAAAGTAAGTTAAAGCTCCTGAGAACAACATATATTTCAAGAGCCCAACCTCAGAGGCAGTTTCTCCAGAAGTCTTTAGGCCGGCAGAGCCCCATGGTTGTGCAGTGTTTACCTGTTAGACCAAGATGCAAGAAAAGACAACTGACTCAAATTAAAGTCAAATTAATTAAAGCTAATTATTTCCACTCCCCGGGCTGCCTCTCCCTCACAAAACAGCGGTAACAAGACAGCAACCCCACCTTTTCTACAGCCCAGCTTTATAGTCCAGAAAGTTACACAAATGGGGGGTTACAGATAACACAACTTTGACAAGCACCACACTAATGGTAGTTTACATTTTATTTTTGCTGGCCCAAACATCAGAATTTATGAAGATCATTAGAACCTCAGAGAGGGTCGTTGTCTGGCTAGGGAAGGCGAATATTTATGAGGCATCACTAAAGTTTCAGAGAGGGCTGCTATGTGGTCAGAGAGCCTGTCATGGGTGAGTTCAAGGCACGGGCAGGCATTCCAAGCAGGTTCAGAATTTGCAGTAATTTATAGTTAATCCAAAATTTTCTATGCATGCCTTTGAGGCAAGATGGCTCCCAATTTTAATAAGAGATCAGGTTGGATCTATCATTCCCCCCTTTTCTAATGTGTGCCTTTCAAATCTTTGATAGGTTAGGGAAAGAACACTGAGGGAATATTAATCCCTCAGGCAACAGTCTCCAAATTTTTAGAACTCTCCAAAAACCGGTCTCCCTGGTTTTACCTGACTTAATTAATTACTTATATTTATAGTCTATTTATTTTTGGCTCCATTGTTTTAAGAAGAGAAACATCACTCATTTTGGCTTCTTCTAAGCTGAGAGAGTGTGATGTGAGGGGGCATGGCATAAGGTACATGAGTTGCCTTTTATAAGTCAGTTGAGGGACATGAGTTGCCTTTTAGAAGTTAGTTCGGTTTGAAGTCTGGTTGGGGAATAACAGGTTGTAACGTCATCTGGGGATGGGTTCTTCTATGAGAGAAACAAAAACCATGAGTACTGAATAATGTTGCAGCAGCTGGAACATGTGACTGTATAGAAGTTTCCTCACCAGTCTTTAATATTCCCAGTTATCTGGACTGTCAACCTAACATTTAAATTTTAGTGTTAAAGTTGTCCCTCCCCATAAGATAGAGTTTAATAATTTAATGTCATCTGATCTTTCAAAATACTTTTACTAGTATGACCTCTGTGTCTAATAGAGAAACCTTTAATTCTGTTACTCAATGGCTGGATAATCATACTAGCAAATACCAAGCCTACCTCTGTAGGTTAGGAATATCTGTAGGCCTTTAACTAAATACTTCTGCCTCTGGCAGCTTCTCTTGATAGTCTCTTTTTATAGTTATCAGGCATTCCTGTCTGAGAATTCTTTGTAGCCTCTAGTCTTACTTATTTTGGGAGGCTAACATAAAGTGTATACCTTAAAATATTATTATTATTATTATTATTATTATTATTATTATTATTATTATTAATTAAAATGCCCAGGAATGGCTGTATTTTGGTTGTAACTGTCTTTGCTAAGTGTTTAAGATGACACAGTCAAACTGACTTTTGTTTCTATCTATTGTTACCAGTCAGCTGAGATTTTATGGGAGTAATTCCTGGGGAAACTTGAGAGCAGCTTCTTAGTTCCACTAGTGCCATTTGTGATAGGTGGGTCCAGGTCATGCTTGACCATGTGGGTTTTCTCGGAAGCATCAGGGATGTCTCCCTTCTCTGATGACTCTTCTCATTGTAGCAAATGCACTGATTGGCTTTCTGTTCTCCAGTGGTCTCATTAATCTCCCTGATCAGGAAGTTATGTGGCCCAGAGTTGCAAAGTTCTTTAGAGAAGTCCCCTGTTCCATGGATTCAGACTGACTCAGAGGGCAAGAGCCAAATATAGGTTTTCTTGGCCCTTTTCATTTAACTTTAATTTTATATCCTAATCTTAAAAATCCAGTGAATAGAATTTAACATCCTTATTTTAAGAGTACTGAGCTTTAATGGCGATACCTTTATAACTATTTATCTTTTAATTAATTGGGATCTGTATTATTCTGTCTATCTTTTAGGTGACGACTTATTATCTTAAATTAACCAATGTTTTGTTCTTAAAGCAACACTTCTGTAAAACAATAACAGAGAATCTTATAAGATCACTCATAAGGAAATTACAAAATAAAAATTTTTAACAAGAATAAAAATACTAAGTTTGCGTAATAGCTACCCTGAATTTTTTGGCTGAGTTTTACATCATATCCCCTGTTTGAGATCCTAGTAATCTTGACAGAAAAAAAAGACTTTTGAACATAACTTTGATTGAAATAAAAACTTACCTACTGCTTTCGTAGTCATTCTCACATGTATTAAGATCGGACACAGAGCCTTATTTCAGGTAAGGCATGGCTCTTTATAAATCTTAAGTTTTTTAGTTCTAAAGCTGATCTTTGGTTTTTAAATATCATTTTACAAAGTTTACATAAATTGTTTGAGGTTATATGAACATTAGCTAACCCCATATGCTATCACATTTAAAACATTAATTAAAGAAAGGCTGAAAGTTTTTTACATTTACATAGATTAGGCCCTCATTAACTTAAAAATATATTTAAATTGTTGCCCAATGTAAAAAGTAACATAAAACTTTTCGTATCTTATTGATAACAGGTAAATAAATCCCCAATACATTGTTTTTACCATACAGCTTCAGAACACCAGCTTGATATAATACTCTTTTAAAGTTTCTACCTTATAGACTTGTAAACGTGGAAGACATGAGCATATTAATAGCATCACAATTACATTGATGTTTCTTCATTAATCAAATTTAGCTTTTAAAGAAATGGCATTACAGTGCTCTAAAATAACAGTTCTTATTTAATCAGTAGTTTAATTTTTATGGTTGCTTGCTCTAGAAAAATAAAACTTCATAAATACAATGTTATAGGTAAACTTATGTTTTAAGAAATTTTTGTCTCTTTAAAACATGACTGATTTTTAAAATCTTATACAGATTTTAGTACAAACTTATTCAGACCTTAGTAAATTAATCAGATGTCAATCAAAAGTACTAATGAGTGAGTAATACCATATCAAATTTACTTTACTTATTTATCAAAATATTAGACAAATGTATTCAACAGTTTAAACCATTTTTTGGTTGAAGGAAAAGTCCTAGAACCAAGGCATATTATATCTTTTGTCAACATTAATATTTTATTAGATTTTTGAACACCTAGAAAAACTTGTAAGCTTAAATATGAAGACATTTATTTTTATCTGTTTATCCAATTTAAATTGAACAATTTTAATCATTTTAATTAAAAATCTTTGGATCCACTTTTTAACATTTGTTTTTATGAGCGTTTTTTAAATGAGTGCTCCATATATATGTGTATTTGTGTATTATATATATGATATACTAACACATGTATATATATATATATATATATATATATATATATATATATATATATACATACATACAACATGTAACAAAAGTGTGCACACATAATAATAATAAAGGCTTTGTTGCTTTTCGCAGGTGAAATCTCCATTGCAATGTTTCAAAATCTCCACAGTTGGTCAAAGATATAACTGATCAGAAAAACATTAACCTAGGTCTGTAGGATCAAAATCATGAGTTCAAAAAATATAAAGAATCTAAGGAAAAAAATAAGAGTCCTCGAAAAAATGACTGGACAGTCTTTAGCAGATACCATACAATTTACCTTTTTTTTATCCCTTAGGCTTCAGATCAGTCTCTTACTGAGCTTGCAGACTTCTTCATTTGCATTTCAACATAATTCCTGGTTGAGGTCTGGAAGGTGCTGGAAAAAAAACTGCTATTCTGAGCAGACACCTCAGGCCTAAGGCATTTTAACCATAATTTTCAGGTTTGGATGTTGAAAATTATGATAGAAATTTAAGATACAATTCACAAAATTTTATATCTTTATATCTTTTTTTGTCAAAATATATACTATGATTTACTATCCTTCTCCAAATTAATGCACTGGTACACACAGTGACATTTTTCCAGACTACCCAATTCAAAGTTGGTGAAATAAAAGACTGAATAATTGGGAAGTTAATTGTAAGTATTTAAGTTCTCTGGCATGAATTATCTGAAATCATAAACTAAACAATTACCAAAACCTGACTATTCACTGCAAGATTGTGCAATGCTTCAAAAACCCATTCAGATACCACATTGTTACAATAAAACATCATCATTTAGACACACATTCATCTAAGAACATTTCCAAGAAACAATTTAAAATATCAACAAATTATTGCACATGTCTTATAGGGCCAGATACAAAAACAAAAGACAGACAGAAAGGAGCTCCAGAGTATGGCTGACAGACAGAAGCCTTTAAAACAGAGCAGATAAGAGAAAAATCTCCTACACCAGTGGCATCATAGATGTCCCCACAAGGGGACCAGATGTTTTCACAGAGGGGCAACCTGAAATGTAAAATCAAGGGTCTCCATGGTGACTTTACTGCATTTAGTGTCCCCTTTTTCTTTTTCTCTTTTTTAAGAAGACAGAGGTGGCATAATCCTTACAGTGCAGGGAAGGAGGAGGAAATTCCCTGAAGCAACAGGGCTTCAGTAGCTGCTGAGAGTCCCTCAGTCCCTCTATTTACTTACAGGATTAGCTCCTCTGGTTCAGTTCCACCCCAAGCAAGCTCTATCTCCTAACATTTCAGTAGTCAGCTCTCAAAAAGTTCCGGGGCGGGCGGCGGGGGGGTGGTGTATCAAAATTTGTAACTTAAAGTTCGGTTCCTGATCTTGACACCAATTAATGCCAATTTAAAAATGAGGACAGGGTTTTGCAAAAAAAATGGGAGGTTTATTGCTTTGCTAACAAAGGAGAAACACAGGGGACTCTGCCCAAAGTTTGTGACTCTCTTGATCTGGAGGTACAAGGTGTTTTAAAGGAGTTTCACTTGTTAACCTGCGAGATACTCAGTTCTTAGGTCCCCAACAGTCATTGCCCTGTGCAGTGGGTGTGATCCAGGCAGCCAGCTAGGGGCTTCTCTCATCCTGCTTAACAAACGGGGATAAAGTTCATCGTAGTTCTTTAAAACACATTCCAAAGGGGTGTTAGGCTTACTTGCTTTGTTACCCATTTTCACGTCCAATATCCTTAAATTTTTACCACAGAAATCACACAACAAAACGCACAAAAACAAACAAATAATAAACATATAGAACACAGAGCAAAACACAAAAATACAGAAACCAAGCAACGAAGCAGAAAAACAGAGGAGAAATGCAACATCTTGCTAAAGCTCCGGGGTAGGAACGTGTGCTTGCTCATCCGCAACTCTCTACCGTTCCAGAAGAATTCCCCACAGAACAGAATAGAGGACAGAACAATTTTCATTACTGTCCTGGACAGGAGTATATGTGAGCCTCCCCAGGCCACCTCTATGTCATCAGAAGAGATTTCCCTTAACAGGATATCAGATGTAATAAAGGCACCACCTACTTATAGAGGCCTCCTCCACCAGGTGCTTGCTCATAGTTTTAGTGCGGTGGTTCACTACAGTGCTCCCCGGACCTAAGGCTCACTCCAAGGCCTTGGAACATCTCAAATTGCACACCCCCTAGAGTGGCTCTCCAGCCAGGAGCCCTGGAGGGAAGGCCAGCTTTAGAATTTCCAGCAGTCTGGTTTGTGTTCTGGTGGGGCAGGGTTATATCACTGGGGAACTTCAAAATGTTAGACCAGGACACAAGAAAAGACCACTGATTCCCAAATACAAAAGCATATCAAAAAAATTTTGCAACGTGATCAAGTAGGATTCATCCCTGGGATGCAAGGCTGGTTCAATATACGGAAATCAATAAATACTATTCACCACATCAATAGACTTAAAGACAAGAACCATATGATCATCTTGATAGATGCAGAAAAGAATTTTGACAAAGTACAGCATGCCTTTATGTTCAAAACACTAGAAAAACTAGGGATAACAGAAACTTACCTCAACATTGTAAAACCTATATATGCTAAACCTCAGGCTAGCATCATCCTAAATGGAGAAAAACTGAAGACATTCCCTCTAAATTCTGGAACAAGACACAGATGCCCTCTATCACCACTTCTATTCAAATTAGTTCTTGAAATACTAGCCAGAGCAATTAGAGAGACAAAAGAAATTAATGGCATAAAAATAGGAAAAGAAGAACTTAAATTATAACTATTTGCAAAAGACATGATAATACATTTAACAGACCCAAAAGGGTCTACAAGGAAACTGCTAGAGTTAATAAATGAATTCAGCAAAGTGGCAGGATATAAAATCAACACGCATAAATCAAAGGAATTCCTGTATATCAGCAACAAACTTCTGAAATGGAAATGAGGTCTACCCCTCCATTCACAATATCCTCAAAGAAAATAAAATTCGTGAGAATAAACCTAACACAAGGGGTGAAACATTTATACAATGAAAACTACAGAACCCTAAAATGAGAGAGAGAAGAAGATCTTAGAAGATGGAAAAATGTACCCTGTTCATGGATAGGCAGAACTAACATCATCAAAATGGCGTTATTACCCAAAGTTCTTTACAGGTTCAATGCGATGCTAATTAAAATCCCAATGGCATTTCTTGTAGAAATAGATAAAGCAACCATGAAATTCGTATGGAAAAACAAAAGACCCAGAATAGCAAAAGCAATCCTAAGTAGGAAGTGTGAATCTGGAAGTATAGCGATACCAGAGTAGAAACTGTACTACCAAGTAATAGTAACAAAAACAGTGTGGTACTGGTACCAAAACAGGCAGATGGACCAATGGTACAGAATAGAGGACACAGAGACTAATGCACAAAATTTAAATTTTCTTATATTTGATAAAGGGGCTAAAAGCATATTGGGAGAAGGATAGCATCTTCAACAAATGGTGCTGGGAAAATTGGAAATCCATATGCACCAAAATGAAACTGAATCCCTTTCTCTCACCATGCACAAAAGTTAACTCAAAATGGATCAAGGAGCTAGGAATCAAATCAGAGACACAGCATCTGATAGAAGAAAAAGTTGGCTATGATCTACATACTTTGGGGTCGGGCTTCACATTTCTTATAGGACGCCCATAGCCCTAGAGTTAATAGCAAGAATAAATAAATGGGACTTACTTAAACTAAAAAAATTGTTCTCAGTAAAAGAAACAATAAGAGAGGTAATTAGAGAGCCTACATCCTGGGAACAATTTTTTACCCCTCACACTTCAGATAGAGCCCTAATATCCAGAATATACAAAGAACTCAAAAAATTAACAATAAGATAACAAAGAACCCAATCAACAAATGGGCCAAGGACCTGAACAGACAATTCAGAGAGGAGGACATACAATCAATCAACAAGTACATGAAAAAATGCTCACTATCTCTAGCAGTCAGAGAAATGCAAATCAAAACCACCCTAAGATATGATCTCACTCCAGTAAGATTAGCAGCCATTATGAAGTCAAACAACAATAAGTGTTGGCGAGGATGTGGGGAAAAGGGTACACTTGTACACTGCTGGTGGGACTGCAAATTGATAAGGCCAATTTGGAAAGCAGTATGAAGATACCTGGGAAATCTGGAAATGGATCCACCATTTGAACCAGCTATCGCCCTCCTCGGACTATTCCCTGAGGATCTTAAAAGAGCGAACTATAGGGATACAGCCACATCAATGATCATAGAGGCAGAACTCACAATAGCTAGATTGTGGAACCAACCTAGATGCCCTTCAATAGATGAATGGATAAAAAAAAAGTGGCATCTGTACAAAATGGAGTACTATGCAGCAATTAAAAATACAAAATCATAGAATTTGCAGGGAAATGGATGGCATTAGAGCAGATTATGCTAAGTGAAGCTAGCCAATCCTTAAAAAAAATGCCAAATGTCTTCTTTGATATAAAGAGAGCAACTAGGAACAGAACAGGGAGGAAGAGCATGAGGAAAAGATTAACATTAAACAAAGACGAGTGGGGGGAGAGAAAGGGAGAAAGAAGGGAAAGCATAAGGAAATGATAGGAAACCCTCAATATTACACAAAATTACATAGAAGAGGATGTGAGGGGAAAGGGGGGAGGAACAAGGGAGAGAATTGAACAACAACATATGAGGTAGAGAGGGATAATGGGAGGGGAGGGGAGGGGGGATAGTAGGGGAAAGGAAATGTAGCAGAATACAACAGTCACTAATATGCCATTATGTAAAAATGTGAGTGTGTAACCGATGTGATTCTGCAATTTGTATTTGGGGTAAAAATGGGAGTTCAAAACCCAATTGAGTCAAATGTATGAAAGATGATATATCATGAGCTTTGTAATGTTTTTAACAACCAATAAAAAAAGACAACTGATTCCAATTAAAATCAAATTAATGCAAGCTTATTATTTCAACTGAACGGGCTGCCTCCCCCTTACAAAATGGCGGGAACAAGACAGCAACCCCACCTTTACAACAGCACAGCTATATAGCCCAGAAAGTTACATAAAAGGGGGATTACAGATAAAAGAAGTTTACCAAGCATCACACTAATGGCAGTTTACATTTTTTTTGCTGGCCCCAACATCAGAAATTATGATGACCATTAGAACCTACGAGAGGGTCGTTGTCTGGCCAGGAAAGGCCAAAAATTATGATGTGTCACTAAAGTTTCAGAGTTGGCTGCTATCTGGTCAGAGAGATAGGCATGGGTGAGTTCAAGGCACAGGCAGGCATTCAAAGCAGGTTCAGAATTTGCAGTAATTTATAGTAAAGCCCAAATTATTTTTTCATGGCTTTGTGGCAACATGGTTCCCAATTTTAATAAAAGATCAGGTTGGGTCTATCAACCCTGTCCCTTACTTTTGGAAACTCCTCTACCACCTCCAAGGTTGTGAACTCCTGCGCATTTTCATTCCAGATATATATTCACAGATTTTATAACTCTTCTCCTCTAATTGTGTCTTACTTGGGGTGAAGCTAATGCAAGGCATTGATCTGGATGAGAGTGGGAAGATTTTTATGTAGCATATATTTGCATACACATTCGATACATTTTCCTATTTTCCATGCGAAATGCTGATTCCCTGACACTAACACATACCCTACTAGACTCTGACTACTAATCCTAATATGATGGTGAAAAATAACCCAAACAGAATAGAAATACAAGCAGTTCAGAGGAGGCATGGTGTATAGTTGGACTTGCCTTTTGCATGATAAAGTGTTGGTGTTATAAATCTAGTCAATTTTTAATTGAAATAGTTCTCCATGTGGTTTTAAAGTTAATAAATATGTGAATTTCTGTCTCCATTTCTCTGTAGCCTATACAGCACATGTATTTTTATATGCACATATAGAATCCTACCTGGTGTCACACGTACATTCTTGTGAGGTGGCTGGAAGATACTAATTGTGAGAAGAGATCACTCCTCCTAAAAACTGTTGGAAGAGAAAATTCAATATATGGGTGAGCTTCCTAGTTGAACAACATTATACATAAATCAAAGTTCAGAAAAATAAATAGTTATGGATCTGTGGATGATATATATTTCATGGTGAATTTCGATTGGCACATATATTGCTAAATTTTAATGTGTTTTTGTATATATATATATATATATATATATATATATATATATATATATATATATATATACTCTCCAGATTTTTCAAAATATGAAATATATGTGTCTTATATACACTCCCTAAATTCATTCATGTTCATGTTGTGGATTTATATTCAACATTTCACAAAATTATTCTCAGAAATAATCATCCACCTGAAATACATATTTGTTTCCTAGTACTGAAAACTAACTTCAGGGAATGGTGCATACATATCCTAATATCTCTATATTAATCGACACAGGGTACACCTATTTGTATCCCCAAACTAATTTAAAATTCTTTAAAACATTACCTTCAGAAATGGTGGAAGAAATACTCTAGTCACCTGATATACATATACATTTCATCACAGTAATATTGCTGACACAAAGTGCACGGGTCACACTTATGATTGTACCAAAGCCTAAACTGAAAGTGAGCAAGTATTACTAACAACATCCATGTCCTGTTATCCTAATGCTCTCAAATATCATTCTTATTGGTGACTACATATTTTTTCTTCCTAAGATTATAGATTCAACCTCAACCCTTTTAAAAATGTCTTATCCTATCACTCACATTGTACTTTGCCTGATTTCCTAATGTCTCTATTGATATCTGCTTTTCTACACATTTTCCCCAGCTCATCATTGTGATTGACTCTTCACATGTGCTGACATTTACAATCACTCTGTAACCAAAACCCTATTGCTAAAGAACTTTTGTTCAAATTGCTAGACTCAAATGGGGTCTTCAAAGCCCTGCAGAGGGTAGCTCATAGGAGCTTGGGTTTTCTTATGACTCCAATTCACATAAGAATCTATACCCCAGAGACAGTAGGCCTCAAATTGGAGAAGTAGAGTAGTATTAATGGCAGGCATATTTGATCACTCCTGGTTCACAGGAAGGGTTTCCAGTCCATGCTGACTTTAGGCAAATGAGTGGCAAGAAAGATTATTTTGGAAACTGACTTGGGCTGCGCCCCTCATAAAAACCTCCAGCCAGAGGTAATGATGAGGGTCCATATAAAAGAAGATGAGGGCCATGTGGGAGTGTTTTTGTTTTTTTTGTGGTCATTTGTGTGGCGGTTGGAAGAGATGACTTGGTCCACCTGGGCTTGAACTCAATGGGCCTGGCTTCATGTGACCTTCGGTCCACTCTGTGGGAAGCCTTGCCTGTGAGAGTTCTCCCGAGCTTTCATGGAAATGAGCTTCCTCACCATTTAATGGTTCCTGAATGAATTAAAACCCACAGTGCAACCAACTTTATCCATGAAAATGGATAGATAAATACCTTGAATTTTTTGAATTTCCCATGACCAGGTGGCAATGGAGAACCGTTGGATGTCCTGTTGCTGATCATGAGTGTACCAGACAGTGCCTTGATTGACTGGGTTTCATGAAAATGTTGTAGAGCAGGGATGCCAGTAAGTTAGAGCCTGCTGAGCAGTGGGCCTAGAGCAGTGGTGTGCAGGTGTATGATATAACATCTGTGGTGGGGCAATCTGGATCTGCCATTGGCTTCCAAATGGCTTGTGACTGACATGGTGCAGCCAGCAGACACTTATATGTAAAGGCATCTTGTTATATGCAGAGGTTTCAGGGAAATGTTCCGAATAAGTTTGCTATGGACAAGGGGGAAATCTTTGTGTGATAGAAGCATGATCGGTGCATTCTCTTGCAGACCATGACCCACCACACGTGAGATACTCCCTCCAGCACTGTGTCCCAGTTGAACTTCTTGTATTTAGTTAAGCCAATACCACAATCCCAGTGTAGCTGTAAGAAACACCAGGATATTGGAGGATGACCTAATGACTTTACAGTCCACAGTAATGGTGGAAGAAATACTCATGTCACCTGATTTACATATACATTTTATCACAGTAATATTTTGGACACAAAATGCAAAGGTCACACTTATGATTGTACCAAAGCCTAAAAGGAAAGTAAGCATGGATTACTAAAAACATCCATGTCCATGTTGCCTAATTCTCTCAAATGTCAATCCTATTGGTGACTAAATTTTTTTGATCCTAAGATTACATATACAACATGAACCCTCTTTAAAATGTCTAATCTTATCACTCACTTTATACTTTGCCTGATTTCATAATGTGTATATTGTTATCTGCTTTCCTACATATTTTCCCCAGTTTATCATAGTGACTGACCCTTCACAAGTGCTGACATTTACATTCACTCTCTAACAGAAACCCTATTGCCAAAATCTTTTCGTCCAAATCCTATACGTACTTTTCTTCCTAATCCTACTGATTTTCTTCCAAATCCTACCCACTATCACTTTTTGACTGGATGTTCTCTTCTACATTCAATCATTCAAGGTACAAGGTCCTATGTCATTGTATATCGATTTATCAGAGACATCTGTACAGAACATAATTCAAAGCTAAGTATCCCAATGAAGGGCCCTATGCCCTTCTTGGCTTCAAATCATAACTAGATTTCTGTTTTCATACTTATATTTCACCTCTATAGTGTAGTAAATATTGCAGGTTCCCAATACCATTATTCATCATGCAGAATGATTCCTAACCCAAATCGAACCGGTTATTAACACTAAGCTTACACTGTTCCCTCAATCTCATTTTACAGAAAAGCAGGGAAAGAGTTGTTCTTTCGATACAAGAAATTAAGGGACCTTCCACCTGCTGAGAACCTCAAACATCTATGCAGAAATGATACCCTGAGAAGTTCTAGGCAGGTATGAAGGACCTGAGAGAGCAATAGTCATCTTCCATGGCAAACAACCTGGTCAGGATGAATTGATGTATCTGAATCATCCTCTCACTTCTTATTGTAGAGAAGATGGACCAAACCAGGCCTGTGTGGAGAGCTGTTCCCGAGTGCCTATGGTTGATATACCATTCCAACTTGCGAAAGTGTCACAGGAAGTTGGGGCAGACTCCATCTCATGAGACCATTGGAAGCAACTGTTAGGACAAAGTGGTTGCCAAGGCAGTGACCTCATTTAGTTCCAAAGAAAGTGACATACATCATTTCCTTGGTGATGGAACTCTCTGAACTTGGTATCCAAGAAGAAAGGCAACCAGAAGCAGTCCCAATCAAAGTCCCAGTGGGCTCGCTTGTTTCGATTTACCAAGGACAGAGTCAGTCTTTCTTGGTACCTACTGATGTGAAGATGGCCAAATGCCAGGAGAGTACTGAAGACGGATTTTTCTTGAGAAAACAGGTAGTGGTTCACCACATTTTCCTGACAACTTCACAGAGTTGGCCAAGGATTCTGATGTGAGACTGGACAGGCCATTTCAGGGGACCATAGTATGGCCCAACAGTAAGAGGACACTCCTAATAGTCACAGACGTACTTGGGGGAAGGAGGGGCCTTTGTGGGAGTGGGTGTGGATTTGTTGTTTTGTCTCATGATCTGAGAATACGTAGGAAAGGCGGTTTGTTTGTTTTGGAGTGGACTGTTTCTAGTAATCGTGTGAGAAGGCGAGTGTTTCTTTGTCTGTGAATCCCACTGTGTCCGTGGTTGTGACATTAGAAAAGAGAATGCATTAATGGATGTGTCCTATCTTGTATATATCTTCCCATAATTCATCCTGCCCAATTTATGAATGGACTGCAGGTTGCCATATCGATGGGCAACACGTGCTATCTTCCTAAGTTCCTGTTTTCTTTCTGAATTCTGGCCAATCTCCAGAATAGGATCATGTTTTTGTGTCCAAGATATGTAGCACCTCGAAGCTCTGTGACATGGCCATGTACTGGATAGCTGAAAAGATTGGCGAGCATCTCAGAAAACTCAGATATCAGTGTGACCAGGAAAATCTCAGTGGAGAAATCCTGCTTTGGGCCTTTTGCTTACCTATTGTTCTGTTGCCCTGAATGTCAGGATAGTCTTTTCCTCAGGCCACCCCTTTGTGAAGCCTGAAGAAAACAGTTTTCAAATGGAAATGAATGGGCATCACCTGTGACTCTTTGCTTAATTGCCTTGGAAATGGATGTGTCTGAATCAGGCTCTAGGCCTTGTGTGTGGCTGTGACTTAGATTCTCAGCACCTGATGGATCTAAAGAATGATCCCATGTGTTCATCCAAAACCATAATGGCAAAAAGATCAGTCATTGTGGATAAATTCTCTTGCCTTCTTCTCTTAGGTTCCTGATCAGCATCAAGTGAGAATACGGATTCTTTGGGTCAAATAAGTTCTTCAAAGCCCTCCATAGGTGCTTGGGTTTTCACATGACTCCAAATCACATAAAGAATCTATAACTGACAGTCAGTAGGCCTCAAAATGGAGAAATGGAGCAGTATTAAGTTCAGGCTTATTTGATCACTCCTGGTTTACACTTCTGGTGTCCAGGCCACCCTGACATTAAGCAAATGAGGGGCAAGGAAGCTTATTTTGAACCCTGTCTTGATGAGTGACTATATGGAAGCAGATGAGGGCCATGTGGGAGTGTTTTGGTTTCAATTTTTGTCATTTGTTTGTCGGTTGGAAGAAATGACTTTGTATACCTGGGCTTGAACTCTGGTGTGATTCCCCTTAGAAACTGAGTTGTGGAACTGACCTCAGAGAAGAAATGCCATTAATTGTGTTGGTATTTTAGGAGGCCACGCATGATATTCACCCTTGGAAACTGAGATCTAGGCCCAGGGTGGCTTTGCACAGAGCATGGGGAATCTCAGCCAAGATATCACAAGATTTTATTCCGAAAAACTTGACAGTCATAGGTGAGATGAAAACACACATGGACCTCAGTTGTAGACCTCAATGGGCCTGGCTTCATGTAATTTTTTGGACACTCTTTGGTAACCTTGCCTGTGAGAGTTCTCCAGAGTTTTCATTGAAATCAGCTTCCTCACCGTTTAAAGGTTCCTGAATGAATTGAAACCCACAGTGCCTCCAACTTCATCCTTGAAAAATGGCTAGATAAATACCATGAAATTTTTGAAATTCCCATCACCAGGTGGCATGCAGAACCTTTGGATGTCTTATTGCTCATTATGAGTGTACCAGACAGTGCCTTGATTGATTGGGTTTCATGAAAATGGTGTAGAACAGAAATGCCAGTAAGTTGGGGCCTGCTAAGTAGAGAGCCTATTGCAGTGCTGGGCAGGTGTGTGATAAAACATCTGTGGTGGAAATCCATGAGGATCTGCCATTGGATTCCAAATATCTTTAGAATGACATGGTGCAGCCAAGAGACCATTATAAGTGAAGGCATCCTGTTATATGGAGTGGTTGCAGGGTAATTTAAAAAATCAGGTTGCTATGTTCAAGGGGGCAAGCTATGTGGTATAGAAGCCTGTTTGTTGCATGCTCATGCATACCCTGACCCACCACACCTGACAGAACTCCCTCCAGCACTGTGTCCCAGTTGAACTTCTTGTATTTCGTGAAGAAAATACCAAACTCCCAGTGCAGCAGCAAGAAACACCTGGAAAAGTGGAGAATGACCAAATGGCTTCACAGTCCACACGGGGAAACAGTTAGACTCCAGTGGCCACAGTTTACCTACAAAGAGAGGATTCAGCACTACTGCCTCATGTTAATTTGAAAATAAGAAACCATGTCCTCCAGGACACATAGATGCAGACCCTGCTCTGATGGTCTCACTATAAAAAGCTAAAGCTCCTGACAACACCATATATTTCTAGTGCCCAACTCAGAGGCAGTTTCTCAAGAAGTCTATAGGCTTGCAGAGCTCCATATTCGTGGAGTGTGTACCCTGTCCCTTACTTTTGGAAACTCCTCCACCACCTCCAAGGTTGTGAACTCCTGAGCATATTCCATTCCAGATATGTATTCACAGATTTTCTAACTCTTCTCCTCTAATTGTGTCTTATTGGGGTGACGGTAATGCCAAAGCATTCTTCTGGATAAGAGTGGGAAGATTTTTGTGCAGCACATATTTACAAACACATTGGATTTATTTTCCAATTTTCCAATTGAAATACTAAAACCCTGATACTAAACCCTAACCTATTAGACTCTGATTACTAATCCTAATGAGATGGAGAAAAATTACCCAGACAGATTATAAATACAAGCAGTTCAGAGGAGGGATGTTGTATAGTTGGACTTGCCTTTTGCATTATATAAGGTAGGAGTTATAAATCTAGTCAATTTTTTGTTAAAATAGTTCTCCATGCGTTTTTAAAGTTAACAAATATATGAATTTCTGTCTCCCTTTCTCTGTAGCATATTCAGCACATGTATTTTTATATGCACATACAGAATCCTACCTGGTACCACATGTACATTCTTGTGAGGTGGCTTACTTGGCAGATACAAACTGCCAGAAGACATCACAGCTCCTAAACACTGTTGGATCTGAAAATTCAAACTATGGGTGAGCTTCCTAGATGAACAACATTATACATAAATCGATTTTCAGTAAAATGAATATTTTTGCATCTGAGGATGATATATATCTCATGGTGAATTTCAATTGGCATATATATTGCTACTTTATAATGTCTGTGTGTGTGTGTGTGTGTATATATATATATATATATATATATATATATATATATATATATATATTATCCAGATTTTTCAAAATATGAAATATATTTGTCTTATTTCACACTCCCTAAATTTATTCATATTCATGTATGTGGATTTATAATCAAATTTTCACAAGATAATTCTCATAAATATTCATCCACCTGATATACATATTTGTTTCCTACTAGTGAAAACTAACTTCAGTGAATGGTGCACACAAATCCTAATATTTCTACAGTAACTGACCCAGTTTAATATCAATGCGAGTAGATTCCTATGGGACATGCTGTGTGTTTTGACGTTCTTTTTTATTCAACACTGGTACATTATGATTTCTTCAGGTTATGCACATCATAGGATATATTTTGCATCCACAATTTCGCAAATTTATAGGCATTTGTTTGACTTTCAATCAATTCCTTCTTCAGAACACATGTATTCATCCATGTTTCTTGACTGGTCTTTTCATGAGACTTCTTTAGAAAACACATTATTTTCAATTTTCATTATCATTTTTGAAGTGAAACTTACACACCGTTCATGATAAACAATAACCCTTATATTAACAATAGATGTATAACTGGTTGGAATGAATGATTTTATATCAATATAAGATATCTTATATATTTTCAGATATCAATTCAATCCATTATTTAAAGTGAAACCAGCTATTTTTTTTTATTAAAAGTGTGGTCTATTCATGCATTATCTCTATATTCATAGACACAGGGCACACCTCTTTGTACAACCAATACTTATGTATATGTCTTCAAAATATTACTGCCAGAAATGGTGGAAGCAATACTCATGTCACCTGATCTACATATACATTTTATCACAGTAATATTCGGGACACAAAAAGCAAATATCACACTTATGTTTGTACCGAAGTCTGATTGGAAAGTGAACAAGGATTACTAAAACATTCCTGTCCAGGTTGCCTAATGCTCTCAAATATCAATCCTATTGGTGACTATATATTTGTTGCTTCCTAAGATTATATATTCAAACTCAACCCTGTTGAAAATGCCTAATCATATCACTCACTTTATACTTTGCCTGATTTCATAATGTCTCTATTGATATGTGGTTTCCTACATGTTTTCACCAGTTCATCATTGTGACTGACCCTTCACATGAACTTATGTTCACTTTCAGTCTCTAACCACAACCCTATTGCGCTAGAACTTTTGTTCCAAATCCTATACTCACTCTTCTTCCTAAACCAACTATGTACCTAATCCTACCTACTATCCGTTTTTGACTGGGTGTTCTCTTCAACATTCAATCATCCAAGGTACAAGGTCCTATGCCATTGTATATCTATTTATCTGAGACATCTGTTCACAATGTAAATCAAAGTTAAGTATCCCAATCAAGGGCCCAATGCCCTTCTGGGTTTCAAAGTTACCTAGATTTTGGTTTTCATTCATATATTTAACCTCTATATTTTTATAAATATCTCAGGTTCCCAATACCATTATTCATCCCACAGGATTATTCCTAACTCAAATCAAACATTTTATTAGCCCTAAGAATACACTGTTCTATCAACCTAAATTTAAAGAAAAGCAGGGACAGAGTTTGTCTTACAATACAGGAATGTAGGGGATCTTCCACCTGCTGAGAACCTCCAAAGTCCATGCAGAAATGAATCCTGGAGAAGATATAGTCAGCTATGAAGGACCTGCGAGAGTAAAAAGTCATCTTCCATGGCAAACACCCTGGTCAGGATGAAGGGATGTGTCTGAATCAGCCTCTCTCTTCTTAATGTAGAGGAGATTGACCAAACCAGGCCTGTGTGGATAGCTATTCCCGGGTTCCTAAGGTTGACATACCATTCTAACTTGTGAAAGTTTCAAAGGAAGTAGGGGAAGCCTCCATCTAAAGGGACACTTGGAAGCAACTATTAGGACAAAATGGTTTACAAGGCAGTGAATTTATTCAGTTCCTGAAGGAAGTGACCTCACCTCACTTTCTTGGTGATGGATCTCTCTGAACTTGGGATACTGGAAACCAGGCACATAGAGCCAGTCCCAGTCCCAGTCACAGTGGACTAACTTGTTTGGATTTACCAAGGACAGAGTCAGTCTTTCTTTGTACCTACTGATGTTAGGATGGCAAAAGCAAGGAGAGCTCTGAAGAAGGGCCTTTCCTGAGAAAGCAGGTAGTGGCTAAACACTAGCTTCTGACAACTTAACAGAGTTGGCCAAGGAGAACAGATCTGAGACAGGACAGGACATTTCAGGGGAACATTGTATGGCCCACCAGTCAGAGGACACTCCCTAGAGTCACAGACCTACTTGGGGGAAGGAGGTGCCAATGTGGGTGTGGTTTTGGGTTTATGATTTTGTCTCATGTTCTGAGAATAGGTAGGAAAGGTGGTTTGTTTTTTGGGGTCTAGTAAGACATTTTGCAAGGCGAGTGTTTCTATGTCTGTGTATCCCTCTATGTCCGTGGTTGTAGACATTAGAAAAGAGAATGCATCAATGGATTTGTCCTTTCTTGTAGAAAGCTTCCCAGCATTCATCCTGCCCAATTAATGAATGGATTGCAGCTTTCCTTAAGGATGGGCAACACCAACGATCTTAGTAATTTCCAATTTTCTTTCTGAATTCTGGCCAATCTCCAGAATAGGCTCATGGTTTTGTGTCCAAGATATGTACCACCTCCAAGCTCTGTGACATGGCCATGTACTGGATAGATGAAGGGAATGGCGAGCATCTCAGAAAACACAGATATCAGTGTGACCAGTAAACTCTCAGTGGAGAAACCCTTCTTTGAGCCTTTTGCTTACATAATGTTCTGTTGCCTTGAATTTCAAGAAGTTCTTTGTTTCGGACCACCCCTTTGTGAAGCCGGAAGAAAAAAGTTTTCAGATGGAAATGAATGGGCATAACCTGTGGCTCTTTGCTTAATTGCTTTGGAAAGGGATGTGTCTGAATCCAACTCTATGCCCTGTGTGAGGCTGTGGCTTAGATTCTCTGCAACTGATAGATCTAAAGAAAGATCCCATGTGTGCATCCAAAACCAAAATGGCCAAAAGAGCAGTCATTGTGGGTGAAGTTTCTCTCCTTCCTCTGTTAGGTTCTTGACGTCCATCAAGTGAGAATTGGGATCCTTTGGGTCAAATGAGTTCTTCAAAGCACTGCAGATGTGGTTGAGTTTTCTTATGACTGAAATTCACATAAAGAATCTACACCTGACAGTCAGTAGGCCTCAAATTGCAGAAGAAGATCAGTATTAATGGCAGGCGTATTTGATCACTCCTGGTTCACTGGAAGGGTTTCCAGGCCACCCTGACTTTAGGCAAATTAGCGGCAAGGGAGCATGTTTTGGACACTGACTTGGGCTATGCCCCTCATGGAAACGTCCAGCCAGAGGTTATGATGAGTGTCTATATGGAAGAAAATGAGGGCCATTGGGGAGTGTTTTGGTTTTAATTGT